>NC_081386.1:21734635-22034635 GCF_030684315.1 Stegostoma tigrinum | reverse complement strand
CTGCCTCCTGCACAATTTTGGTCATTCACTACCTGCTTGCTCATCACATAGTGCTTTCACTCTCTCCTGTCAGAGAAGAAGAATGTCCTGTGTTTTGGAATAGGTAGACAATTAGTTACTGGATAATGTTGTTTGCATTTGACTTCTGAGCATAAGTAGGACTGAGGATGGTAATCTCTTCGCCATTGGTGCTGCGCAGAAGTACAGCAATGTGATATGGATATTGTGCTTTGTTGCTTGATACTTTATGATCACTGATTCCACAGTATACACCACACGTTCTGTTAGACTGTTTGAACGTGTATAATGGGGTAATGACATGACGTGGTTCACTCACAACTTAGTGCACATCTTGAAATGGTTTGCCTGGTCGCTGTGGTTCATTGTCTGATAACATCTGATCTGAGACACCGAATATTTTGAAAGATGTGCCCATTGTGCCAATGATGGTGATGCTCGATATGTTGAAAAATGGGAAACATAGCGAAGTAATTTGTCACCAGGATAAAATCTTCCGTGTGTACCACGAATAGATCTGTTGCTATGTTTATACATTTTGGTAAAAAATATTGTGTCGATTTAGAAGCTTTGTCTGCTGCTGGGACTGATGTATTTGACATGCCTGACATACATTCACAAGCTGTTGGATAGCCAGATTCATCCCTGGCCAATACATAGATTAATGTGCTAGCCATCTTGTGCATTCAATACCATTGTGTCCCTGGTGTGCCATGGATATGATATCTTGGCATAATGCATTGTGTTTAGGACATGTTTGCACTTGCCATGAATTATTGTGATTCATCTCTGTATGGCTAAAATGAACAAATCTTCACAGGTACTGCGTCGATACTGTCAGGCCATCTCTGGATAATGATTTTTTGCAAAGATAGCAGGAACTGCAGATGCTGGAGAATCTGAGATAACAAGGTGTAGAGCTGGATGAACACAGCAGGCCAAGCAGCATCAGAGGAGCAGGAAGGCTGACGTTTCTGGTCTAGATCCTTCTTCAGAAATGGGGGAGGGGAAGGGGGCTCTGAAATAAATAGGGAGAGAGGGCAAGGCAGATAGAAGATGCATAGAGGAGAAGATAGGTGGGGAGGAGACAGACAGGTCAAAGAGGCAGGGATGGAGCCAGCAGAGGTGAGTGTAGGTGGGGAGTTAGGGAGGAGATGGGTCAGTCCACGAGGACGGACATGTCAAGGGGGCGGGATGAGGTTAGTAGGTAGAAGATGGGGGTGGGAGGAGGGAATAAGTGGGAGGAAGGACAGATTAGGGAAGTGAGGACGCGCTGGGCTGGTTTTGGGATGCGGTAGAGGGAGGGGAGATTTTGAAGCTTGTGAAATCCACATTGATACAATTGGGCTGCAGGGATCCCAAGCGGAATATGAGTTGCTGTTTCTGCAACCTTTGGGTAGCATCATTATGGCACTGGAGGAGGCCCAGGATGAACATGTCATCTGAGAAATGGGAGAGGGAGTTGAAATGGTTTGCAACTGGGAGGTACAGTTGTTTAGTGCAAACCAAGCATAGGTGTTCTGCAAAGCGATCCCCAAGTCTCCACTAGGTTTCCCCGATGTAGAGGAGGCCACACCAGGTACAGCGGATGCAGTATACCACATTGGCAGATGTGCAGGTGAACATCTGCTTGATGTGGAAAGTCTTCTTGGGAGCTGGGATGGGAGTGAGGGGGTAGGAGTAGGGGCAGGTGTAGCACTTCCTGCGGTTGCAGGGGAAAGTGACCAGAGTGTGGTGGGCCTGGCAGAGAGTGTGGAGCGGACAAGGGAGTCCCAGAGAGAGTGGTCCCTCCGGAAAGCCGATAAGGGTGGGGAGGGAAAAACGTCTTTGGTGGTGGGGTCTGACTGCAGATGGCAGAAGTGTCAGAGGATGATGTGTTGGATCCGGAGGTTGGTGGGGTGGTACGTGAGGATGAGGGGAATTCTGTTTTGGTTGTTATTGCGGGGTGGGGGTATGAGGGATGAGTTGCAGGAAATGCGGGAGACACGGTTGAGGGCATTCTCGACTACTGAGGGTGGGGGTGGGTTGCGGTCCTTGTGAAAGGACGACATCTGAGATGTATGAGAGTGGAATGCCTCATCCTGGGAGCAGAAACGGCAGAGGCAAAGGAATTGGGAATAGGGGATGGCATTTTTCCAGGAAGGTGGGTGGGAGGAGGTGTATTCTAGGTAGCTGTGGGAGTCGGTGGGCTTGGAATGGATATCAGTTTCTCAGTGGGTTGCCAGAGATGGAAACAGGGAGGTCCAGGAAGGAGAGAGGGGTATCAGAGATGGTCCAGGTGAACTTAAGGTTGGGGTGGAAGGTGTTGGTGAAGCCGATGAACTGTTCGAGCTCCTAGTAGGGCACGAGACTGCGCCGATAGAATCATCAATATAACGGAGGGAGAGGTGGGGTTTAGGACCAGTGTTGCTACGGAACAGGGATTGTTCCACGTAACCTACAAAGAGGCAGGCATAGCTTGGGCCCATGTGGATACCCATGGCCACCCCCTTTGTCTGTAGGAAATGGGAGGAATTGAAAGAGAAGTTGTTGAGGGTGAGGACAAGTTTGGCTAAGCAGATGAGGGTGTCGGTGGAGGGGGACTGGTTTGGCCTGCGGGACAGGAAGAAGCGGAGGGCCTTTAGGCCATCTGTATGGGGAATGCAGGTGTATAGGCACTGGACGTCCATGGTAAAAATGAGGTGTTGGGGACCAAGGAATTGCAAGTTCTGGAGGTGGAAGGTGTGGGTGGTGTCACGGACATAGGTAGGGAGTTCCTGGACCAAGGGGGAGAAAATGGAGTTGAGATAAGTGGAGTTAAGTTTGGTCGTGCAGGAGCAGGTGGATACAATGTGTCGACCAGGGTATCAGGTTTGTGGATTTTGGGAAGGAGATAGAAGCGGGCAGTGTGGGGTTGGGGAACGATGAGGTTGGAGGCTGTCACTGGGAGGTCACCTGAGGTGATGACATTGTGGATGGTTTGGGAGATGATGGTTTGGTGGTCGGGTGTGAGTGACCTACCGAGTCTTCACCATCCCCCCAGACCTCCCCATTACTGAGGATGAAATGTCAGTCCTCAGTAAAGGGCTCACCTTTGTCCCCCTTTATCCACACATCAACAAAGTCCCCCTCCACTGACACCCTCATCCATTTAGCCAAACTCGTCCTCGCCCTTAACAACTTCTCTTTCGCTTCCTCCCACTTCCTACAGACAAAGGGGGTGGCCATGGGTACCCACATGGGCCCAAGCTATGCCTGCCTCTTTGTAGGTTACGTGGAATAATCCCTCTTCCGCACCTACACCGGCCCTAAACCCTACCTCTTCCTCCGTTACATTGATAACTGTATTGGCACCACCTTGTGCCCTCACAAGGAACTCCAACAGTTCATCCACTTCACCAACACCTTCTACCCCAACCTTAAGTTTACCTGGACCATCTCCAATGCTTCTCTCTCCCTCCTGGACCTCTCTGTCTCCATCTCTGGTAACCACCTAGAAACAGATATCCATTTCAAGCCCACTGACTCCCACAGCTACCTAGAATACACCTCCTCCCACCCACCTTCCTGGAAAAATGCCGTCCCCTATTCCCAATTCCTTCACCTCCAACGCACCAGGATGAGGCATTCCACTCCCACACATCTCAGATGTCCTCATTTTTCAAAGACTGCAACTTCCGCCCCCTCAGTGGTCAAGAACACCCACGACCCTGTCTCCCGCATTTCCCACAACTCATCCCTCACACCCCCTCTCCATAGAATCCCTTTTGTCCTCATGTACTACCCCACCAAAGCATCATCCTCCAACACTTCCGCCATCTGCAATCGACCCCACCACGAAAGACATCTCCCCCTCCCAACCCTTATCTGCTTTCCAGAGGGACAGACTCTCTCCGGGACTCCCTTGTCCGCTCCACACTCCCCTCTAGCCCCACCACACGCGGCACTTTCCCCTGCAACCGCGGAAGTGCTACACCTGCCCCTACTCCTCCCCCCTCACCCCCATTCCAGGTCCCAAGAAGACCTTCCACATCAAGCAGATGTTCACCAGCTCATCTGCTAATGTGGTATACTGTATCTGCTGTTCCCGTTGTGGCCTCCTCTACATCAGGGAAACCTAGCTGAGACTTGGGGATCGCTTTGCAGAACAGCTACGCTCGGTTCGCACTAAACAACTGCACCTCCCCGTTGCAAACCATTTCAACTCCCCCTCCCATTTCTCAGACGACATGTCCATCCTGGGCCTCCACCTACCGCATCCCAAAACCAGCCCAGCTCGTACCCGCCTCCCTAACATGTCTGTCCTCCCACCTATCCCCTCCTCCCACCCCAGGCCCCACCCCCATCTCCTACCTACTAACCTCATCCCACCACCTTGACCTGCCCATCCTCCCTGGACTGACCTATCTCCTCCCTAACTCCCCACCTACACTCACCTCTGCTGGTTCCATCCTCGCCTCTTTGACCTGTCTGTCTCTTCTCCACCTATCTTCTCCTCTATCCATCTTCTATCTGCCTCCCCCTCTCTCCCTATTTATTTCAGAAACCCCTTCCCCTTCCCCATTTTTGAACAAGTGTCTAGGCCGGAAACGTCAGCCTTCTAGCTCCTCTGATGCTGCTTGGCCTGCTGTGTTCATCCAGCTCTACATCTATGATATTTTGCAACTTGTTTAGTTACTCATTGCCAACAAATGCTGACTGCAAATGTTCACACTGACTCTGACCAAATATTACAGATCAACCTTAGAAAACTCTTCACCTTTGTAGTGAAGAGCATCAATGTTCAAATCATGGGGAATGTTTGTGTGGATGTCTTTGTGTGGATTGGATAGTCCGTTCAGTGTGTCAGATATAATCACCATGGCTTATATTTCACTTAACGATCATTGATTTGATCATTGTCATAACCTTGCACCCTGACAAGTGGATACTGCAAGTGAAGTGGTGAATTTGTTAGTGGTTTGCGGCATATTGTGGAATGGCATTTACTGTGTTTTTGGTGTCACTTCGATATTGTGTGCTTTTGTTTAAATGATGTTGTCCCAGTGCCTTCGAATCCATATAACAGCTTTTGGAGGTTTTTTTTTGTTTCTGAGTTACTGCAAAAAACCTTCTTGACAGTGAACTAAACTTAAGGTTTTATGGTTCCAATTATGGTATAGAGCAGTTTTACTAACAATATTATAAGTAAATTATTTTAACCTCCTGCTAGCTTTTTACAAATCCCACCACATCTCTGTTAATGAGGAGGCATGGTAGCAGCTGTAATAGAGTGAATGAGCCAGAGAGCAGAGAGACGAGAAATTTCCCCTCCGCACCATTACTGTTTGTGTAGTCAGGGATCACATGTGCCATCACTTTTTTGCGAATGCTTCAGAACGTGGGCCTTTTTAATGTAGAACTGCAATGAAATTCCACACAATAATGCTTATTCTCCATATAATTAGGTAAGTTCCCATTTCCCTTCTCTTCAACTATGTAGCAAAATTATTTTGAAATATCGATACAGTTCCTGCTCTGATAATAACCCTGGTCGTGAATTATGCAGCATCAAAATGTTCCACAGAAAAATGTCTCTCCTGCTTCTGTGCTAAATCTCTTGCACTTAATCTCATATAATTCTCCTTTCCATCATTTACTGGAAACAACCTTTCTATCCACACTGTTCCAGCCTTCATAATTACATGCGCATCTGATAAATCACCCTATAATTTGCACTTGCAATGAAATCTGGCACAATTTTTCAAACCTTTCTTTGAATTTTTGCATGCCATCAGTATTGTAAGGAATCTGTGCATTTTCCTGTCTACCATCTCAACATCTGTACTGTTGTCTTACGGCCTAGATTCAAGATTGGACAGGTCTATATCTTTAAGACATGACATATGAGACCACAATATGTGATGTTTTGGTATAAAGGTACTTGCCCCACCCTCAGTCACTCTCTATGTAACAGTGTCTTCAGTCAGTTGGCTATGTATACATAATGTACCTTAACATCAGTAAACACAGAACCCAGATTATCCACATTAGTCTGTGATATTGTGTAAATAGTTAATATTGTAGATAAACTTCAAGACATCTGTCTCACTAAGAATCAGACTCTCTGTGAAAAAATGTTTGACAGAAGTATATCTCAATAACCACAAAAGCAGATCACTACTAAATGCGGAGATATGGAAAAGTTGTTTCTCCTTGTGGGAGTGTCTCGGACCAGAGAATACAGGATGTAAGAGCAAGAGGTCACACATTTAAGAACAAGATGAAGGAATGTCTTCTCTCAAAGGACAGTGTATCTACAGAATTCTTTACCACACAGAGGGCTGTTGAGGCCGCACTGTTAAGCATTTTTAAGGCTGAGATAAAGAGATTTTTAACCTGTGAGGGGAATTGATAGTTTTGAGGAAAAGGCAGGACAGTGGAATTGAGGATTATCAGTATAGTCATGAACTCAATGAATGGCAGAGGACGCTTGATGGGCTGAAGGGCCTACTTCTACTCCTGCATCTTATGATCTTATAGAAGGATGGATGCTGAGAATCGATCATGCATTGCTCAGGATGTATCATCAACTCTCAGGCAAAGGCAAGTGCTTAAGAGATATCTCCTTGTTCATTCAGGAGGGCCCTAGTCACACAGGTTATTAACTGTTGCCCCACCCAGGGCTTACCTGAAATCTGCAGGTGGTGGGGTGGCAGGCATGAACTGATCTCCACCATTGGGCCATCTGCCCGTAGCTGTGCAACCAGCAGCTTGCCCCAATTAGCCAGACAAGGCCTGAGGAACCTTTATCTCCAGATAGTTTCCACACTAAATGCCACAGCTCTTTGTGGTGTTTCACAACACTGTCTACGTGCATTTTGTCTGATCCCTACCTCAGGGAAATCGAGGCCTCTGTGTTTAATCACGGCACAGTAACTTTTGAAAATAAAACTATGTTGGTGCTTGTAACCTTAATGCTGGAATGGGGTAGATGCCAAAAAAAGAACAAGTCCCTTTCAAGTTTGACAGCCAACTTTCCTTTCTAATCCCAGTCTGCACAATGTTAATAAACAATTTCGCCTGGTGAATTTGGATTCTTAATGATGCTTATTGATCGTTTTAAACCTCCACTGTCCATTTCTCAGTCAACATGTTACAGACGATCTGGCACATACTTTGAATCTGCACAGGCACTGATGCTGAGCTCAGTAATAAACTTTACTGGCGCATGGCTCTGTAGGTATCCATCATCTTGGCCAAAATGTGTACACAAACACCACACACACAAACATACACACAACAATCCAAGTTTGTCCACAATCTCCTTATAGCTAACATACTCTAATCCAGGCAATATCCTGGTAAACCTCTTCTGTACCATCTTCAAAGCCTTCACATCCTTCCGATAGTGCAATGACCAGAGAACTACACATAGTAACGCAAATGTGACCTGACCAATGTCTTATATAGTTACAACAAGATGCCCTGACCAATGAAAGTGAGTATGCTGTTTGCCTTCTTTACCACTGTATCTATTGTGTTGCCAGTTTCAGGGAGCTTTGGACTTGGATCCCAAGAACCCTCTATATATCAATGCTCCTAAGCATTCAGTCATTTACTGTATACTTTCCTCTTGCATTGGAACTCTCAAAATACATCATCTCACACTTATGGATTCAATTCCAACTGCCACTTCTTTGCCCAACTTTCCAACAGATCGATATCCTGCTGGAAGTATTGTTATCCTTCATCACTCTACACAGTTTCACCAGTTTTCATGTCATCTGCAAACTTATTAATCGGACCACCTACATCTTCATCTGAATCATTCATATATATCACAAGCAACAGAGATTTGCAGAACAAGCACTGATCCTTGTGGAATACCACTGGTCACAGACCTATATTCAGAAAAATGCCACTTCACAACTACCATCTGTCTTTTCCGGTCAAGCCAATCTTGTATTCATCTTGCCAACTTACCATGGATTCCCTGCGATTTGACTTTCTGGACCAGCTTACCATGAGGAACCTTATCAAATGCTTTAATAGAGTTCATGTAAATACCATCCATTGTCTCATCCTTGTCAATCACCTTTGTCACTTCCTCAAAAAACTCAATCAAGCTTGTGAAACAAGACCTTCCCTGTATAAAACCATGCTGGTTATTCCTAATAAGTCCATTCTTCTATGAATGGAAATAAACAATGTTGCTAAGAGTCTTCTCCAATCATTTCCCTACCACTGATGTAAGGCTCAGTTCTCCTGACAATGACGCAGAATTTAGGCCACTTTCCTGCTCCTTCTGCCTTCTGCTGCATCTTGCTCCTTGTGGATTCTGGCTCTGTCCACACTTCTTCTACCCAGCAATCCTGAAGCCAGCAGGGTAACACCTGGCTTGGCTAACAGCCACCACGTGATCCATTGGGAACGCCCTGCAGAAAGCGGTGTTGTGAATTCAGACCCATGCAGCATTTTGGGATACGGGGCTCAGAGCAAAATTCCCGACTTTATGAAGGAAGTATCCGACTGCTCTCACGGTGGACAAATCATAGGCTTCACTTCCATTGTTATGGAGGAGTGAAATATCTCCAGTCTAAGATGGGAGGTCGAGGAATTGTCCCCAAGACCCCACATGACAATCAAAATGGCTGCACTCTAGTCCACACTTGGTCAATAAACAAGACACTTGCTAGGTGTCAGGCATCATGATGTCTTAAGTTTTGATGTTTCTTTTGCTCCTGATAAACATTTCAAAACCATAGTATCTCCTTATATCATAAGATAAAATAGTCTTTCCCCTTTAAAACTCAGAACACTGCAACCAACTTATTTTAGAAGTTTCTAGGTATCCATTTGAAAAGAGCAAAATATCTCTTTTTCCATTGACACAAGGTGGTTCCTGAACCACTCGAGGACATCCAAGACATCACAAACCTAATGCTGAATTGTTCCAGTGACTGTTTTTAGGTCCTAAAGCCTCTGGTGAGAAACAGACTAGCATCAAGATTTTCCAGGGAGAGTGTCTTAAATTTAAGCTGAACTTCCTTGTTTCTTGCCCAATCACGGGCAATGCATGGTGCTGGAAGAGAGAGAGAGAGAGAGAGAGAGAGAGAGAGAGAGAGAGCCAACGAGGGGTCTTCCATCTTCAGGGAATCACACGGTTATGGTGCAAAGCTAAATAACTGGAATGAGACCTCAATAAAAGGCTGCATGTGAGTTGAGGGGAGCCCAGGCAGAGAGGACCCACCACCTCCCAGCATGACCACACCCAAGCCCACAAACGGTGTCATTCTCTAGAACTGTTGGCCAGGGCACCACTGACCTCTACCATCACCCCAACTGCTTCTGGTTGACTGAGTAATCTCAGCTGGCATTCCTGCTCAACAAAGCTCTTAGCCAGTCTTCTTCCCCCTTTCTGCCTGAAATGCTGTGTTAACTGAGTGTGAACATATAAATATCCTAATTGTGCTTCCAAGCAGCTAATTTTATTGGGGGAAAGGATAGGTCAATTCTGCTGCACTAGATATTGTGAAAACCCTACTTGGACAGACTGGCTCCTGCTTTTTCCTTTGCCCACACTCACCGCGGGAAAGGTCTCTTCCTCATGTCATCAGTCACCTGAAATAGGTTCCTTGTGTTCTCAATCCTTCGACCAACAGGGACACATTTTCCTTGTCTACTCTGTCCAGACCCCTCATAATTTTCAGTCTCTTCTCAATCTTCTTTTGCCCACATAGAATAGTCCACAAATTCAGAATGAGCTACAAGCAGGGAAGCTGGAAAGTGAAGGGCCAAATGCAGACACATAGGGCTGAACTTTACTTTTGTTTTAAGCTTAAGTATGAGTCAGGGTGCGTTTTTGGAGAGATTCTTGCCAAAAAGGCCTAGTGAGCTTTGTGACCTTGCTAAGTACCTGCCACGTCCCCATGGCATCCCTCAGATCCACTTATAGCCACGTCTAACTGCACACTTACAAGTCATGACAGGTGTTGCTGTTGCGTTACTCACTCTCTGGACTGAGGTTAGACACATCCCTTGACTGTAAATGGCCCAAGCAGACTGTGCTCCTGCCTGAGGGGACTGGGATCCCCTGACCAACAGTGACCTCATCCCATTGACTGGACAGAGGAGTAGCCCTCACCCAGTTTCCAACACGGCTATTTTGTTACACGGACATGCAGCTGTGGATGTTAGTTTGATCACTTGTATCCCCATCCTGCACAGGGTCCCACAGAGGAGCAACCCATCTGTGTATCGGTGCAAAGGAGGTTACCAGAGTTGGCAGCACTGACAGCCTCTAGGTCTGGAGGAAGCTCCAATGCGTTAAGAAGCAATGCAATGTGTGGATGGTCCGAACTGGCAGGGAGGTGCAGAGTGAGTGAGCACTAAGAGACGAATTGAGCAGCCCTGAGACGTGAGATGCAACCTGGTCCATTCCATGTACTGAGTGCCTGTCACTGCTGCCACCTTTCACATCTAGAGACAGTGAGCCCTGCAATGCCAGTCTGTGCTTCCAAAGTGGCCTGCAAGTGGATCGGAGGGGTGCTGTGATCGGTGCGTAGGGTTGGCGAGTGTTGGATGCCAATGTCCTTAGATGAGGGGATCATGAAGCTGATGCCCATGGGGACATGCCTGAGATGCTGTTTGGTGCAGATCATCTGGATGTAGCGCCCACATTCCCACTCTGACTTGCAAATCAACAATTCTAAACATCTTGATTATTTTGGTACTTACAGCAAGCAAGTGTTAAAAAGGCACTTAATAAGCTACAATTTCCCCTTAATTGAAACTTCTTGCATTGTAACATAACACACCTCTCTTGAGGGCTCTTGTCATACAGTGGTGGTATTTCTATCTTTGCGCCAAGATACCTAGGTTCAAGTCCCACCAGCTCAAAAGATGTGTAATAGCATTTTTGAACAGGTTTAGAAAACGTTAAGGAAAAACAATCCCACCTCGCTGCTCAACAGCAAAAACATAAAAGATGGAGCGAGAAGTCCTGCTGTCGAGATAGGCGTCACTGAACTTGTCTGGTTCGCTATTGCCCACATCACTCAGATCCCATGAGTCTCCACACAATTCTGACTGCAGGATCACAGCCCTCTTTCTATCTCTGTCATTGTGCATGTCTGTACCAATGTCACACAACACACACACAAATCTTAAGCGTGCGCGCACACACACATCACACACACACACACACACACACTGGGGAGGCGATAATATTATCGCTGGACTGTTAATCCAGAGACCCAGATAATGTCTTGGAGACTTTCATTCGAATCCTGCCACAGCAGATGGTGGAATTTGAATTCAATAAATATCTGGAATTAAGAATCTAATGATGACCACGAATCCATTGTCGATTGTTGGGAAAAACCCATCTGGTTCACTAATGTCCTTCAGGGGAGGAAACTGCCATCATTACCTGGTCTGGCCTACATGTGACTCCAGACCCACAGCAATGTGGTTGACTGTGATCTGCCCTCTGGGCAATTAGGGATGGGCAATAAATGCTGCCTGGCCTATGATACCCTCAGCCCGTGAATGAATAAAGACAAAAAAATGCAGACACATACACACACTGAACACACATTACACAAACCCAGAAACATTCTTCCTCCCCAACACACAAAAACACGCAGCATGCGCGTGCACACAAAGACACATGGTCTCTTGCAGAGTCTTCGGGTGCTGAGATCTTCAACGTTGGCTCCAGGAAGGCCACAACCCGTTGAGGATTCATATCTGTGGCCACAGAAATGCCAGTCCATCCCTCGAACCACTGAATCTCCAATCACTACTGCTCTTCCAGTTTTCTTGCTCCCCGGTACTGCCAGCTGTAAAGGAAGTGGCTCTGGTCCATATGCAGGACGAATTTATGTGGAAATAGTCTTTTGAGAGGCCTTCTACACTTTGTGTCTGATATACCATTCAGCACAAGCAAAATAAAACTAGACAACAAAGTCAGAGGAAGTGTAAACACATGAAGGAGGATAATTAAAAATTACACAACGTAAAATGTGCGCAGAGGAAAGTAAAAAGGCAAATAAGAGGATTTACTAAAGTGAAATAAAGCCAGTAATTTAAAGTGATTAGGATCCAAAGTATGATTTTTTGTGGGAAAAGGACAGTAATTTTCTAAATCAGAACGATTTAAAATGTGGTCCTCAAAATACAGTAAAGATCTCAATCATATAACTGTCAATGACTTTATAGTATTTTCCAAAATTTTCAGGAAAATCAAACTTTTTTGAAATTGTTAATGATTGTAAGCTTGCACACTTTAAAATGAGGCATAGATATTAATAAAAATGTTATCCTGCTTTTTAGCCTGGGAATGTATTAAAGTCTGAATAATGCAGTGGGACAGTAACCTCTCCATACACTGAATAGTGAGTGCATTTTATAATAAAGTCCCATGGGCTAAAGAGATAATGGTTACCAGTTGCCTGTTTAATGGGACGCTAAAGGAGGTACATGACCTTTGGACTGAATGTATTAGATTTTTGTGAAAATGTGAAATCTTTTTAAAATCTATGTATTTTTGTATGAAGTTTATATCCTTAATCTAGTTGCTGCAAAGAAATATATACAATGTTTTCTGTATTAAGAGGTCTCTTTCCATTTCCATCCCTGTAGAGACTGTGTTCAGGTCAAGAAGACCTGAGTGCATATTCTCAGGGTTTAACAAAGAGGGCTGCCCTTAGTCAGCTCATGTGCTGAAAGGTATTATATTACTTGTCTGGTGCGTGTAGCGGCTTGATTTCCAGTTTAAACTAGGAGATTAGTATTGGGCGTTATATTAGCATCCAACAATTTTAGGGTTGGAGAGATGAGTTTTTAACAGCAAACAGTAATCAAAACAAAGACGTGCTCACTATTCTCATTGCTAAAATTCTGCGAACTTCTTGTGATTGTTATGAGCAATTGGATTATACCACTTTTTGAACGTCCCTGAAAAACAAAAGAGACTTAGAATACCTACTAACTCATTAAATGCGACAGTGAGCTGAAAGCCACACTTTCCTGTCTAGAATACACTCCATCTTGATATGGAGTACTTGGGGGTGCTTCAAGAAGACTAATCATTTGGACAAAAACAAGCTTCCTTTTTTCTGATGTCTGATGTTCTGTCAACTTTGAATTAGATCTTCATTTTAAGCATGCTGTGTTTTCCCTGTGGGTATCATTGTGGTCAGAAGTGTTCACATGGTGACTACAGACTCCAGAGAGATATCAGATGTGCTGAAAATTGCACTGAAAAATAATATCTTTTTCCACGAACGGACTTTCTTCCGATATGTGAAGTTGTTCCCAGATGTTGTAGCTTTAAAACAGTTTTCTTGGCTGCATTTATTGTACTGTGTACTCCTGTGAAAAATTGGCTGTTTGTTTACATGCAAACATATGGACAGGAATAGGCCATTAGGCCCCTCATGCCTGCTTCATTATTTTGTTTATTCACTGGTGGGACAGGGACATCAATGGCTGGCCAGAGATAACAAAGTGATGAACACAGCAGGCCAAGCAGCATCTTAGGAGCACGAAAATGGACGTATCAGGCTTAGACCCTTCATCAGAAAAGGGGGATGGGGAGAGGGTTCTGAAATAAATAGGGAGAGAGGGGGAGGCGGATCGAAGATGGATAGAGGAGAAGGTAGATGGAGAGGAGACAGACAAGTTAAAGGGGCAGGGATGGAGCCAGTAGAGGTGACTGTAGGTGGGGAGGTAGGGAGGGGATAGGTCAGTCTGGGGAGGACGGACAGGTCAAGGGGGCGGGATGAGGTTAGTAGGTAGGAGATGGAGATGCGGCTACTGGCATTTTTTTAAATATTGTCCATTCTAATTATCCTTGAGAAAATGGTGGTGAGCTGCTTTCTTGAACCACAGCAGTCCACATGCTGTAGTTGGGGCTGCACTCATCCAGGCAATTCGGGGGTATTCCATCACACTCCTGATTTGTGCCTTGCAGATGGTGGACAGGCTTTGGCGAGTCAGGAGGTGAGTTACTTGCCACAGTATTCCTAGCCTCAGACCTGCTCTTGCAGCTACTGTCTTTATGTGGTGAATTCAGTTATCAATATCATGGCTGATTTGATTGTAACCTTAGCTCTACTTTTCAGCCTGCAGCTCAATATCTTTGATCAAAGATAAAAGATCAAAGATCGAACTCAGTCTGAGTTATATTCAATGAGCAAACCTCCACTGATCTCCGAGGAAGGGCAAGCTAAAGACTATCGTTCATTGAGAGAAGAAATTCCTCCTCATCTCAGTCTTAAATGGGTACCCCTTTTAAACGGTGTCACAAAACTGAAAGAACTGCAGATGTCAGACATCTGAAAACAGAAACAGAAATTGCTGGAAAATCTCACGAAATTTCTCTCCACAGATGCTGCCAAACCTGCTGACCAGGTCTGGCAGCATCTATGGAAAGAAATTTGCTGAGATTTTACAGCAATTTCCATTTTTGTTTTCAACAGTGTCCCGTTTCCACATTCTGTCATGAGGGGCAAATACTCTCACTATCCTGTCTGTCAATCCCTCTCAATAACGTCATATTTCAATAAGATCGCCTCTCGTTCTTCTAAACCCAAATGAATGTCAAATCAGCCTTTCATCCTGGGAATCAGCTCAGTGAGCCATCCTGCACCACTGCCAAAACATTAAGTGCAGAGACCAAAACTTCGGGATTGGAGGGTTTCAGAACTACGCAGAGGCTGAATAGGCTTGGGGCTATTTTCCCTGGAGTGTCAGAGGCTGAGGGGTGACCTTATACAGGTTTATAAAATCATTAACAGAATTCATACCGTGAATAGGCAAGATCTTTTCCCCACAGTAGTGGAGTCCAAACCTACAGGGCATAGGGTGAGGGGGGAAAGATTTTAAAGGGATCTGAGGAGCAACTTTTTCACACAGAGGTTGGTGTGTGTATGGAATGAGCCACCAGAGGAAGGGTGGACGCTGTACAATTACAACATTTAATAGGCACCTGGATGGGTATATGACTAGGAAGTCTTTGGAGGGATATGGGCCAAATACAGGCAAATGGGGCTACATTATTTAGGATATCTGGTCAGCATGAATGAGGTGGACTGAGGGGTCTGCTTCCATGCTGTACAGCTCTATCTTACCACTGTCCTTTACAATTCTAGCAAGACAATCTTACTTTTAAGACGTGACAGTTTTAAAGTATTATTTTAACAGTGAAGTTCAAATGCCAGGAGTTGATGTTAGTGCAGCCATCTGTTTGACTGTGTCAGTTTGCACAGAAGCTGACATGGATTGTGGTTTTGTACCCTAATATGATTTTATATAATTGCATTTCCAGGTCAAACACATACATAAGCGTGACCCAAAATTAGTTCTTCACATGCAAGCACTCATCTGGATAGTTGTAAGAGGCTCAGTTGTTCTGCTCTTTGACACAACAACTGGAGACAACACTAATGAGTAGTGTGAAAGGGAAAATAAAAACAGTGGAAGGACAAAGGAGGTGTTTCTAAGGCTGGGGCTCCCCAGCATAATGACTGGTACAAACTATTAATCTGCTGGAGGAACTGAATCAATTAATCTACAGTAGTGTTTCACTGATGTAAAGTAACACATAGGCTCCTCTGGGTAAGAAAAATGTACATTTGTTTTCATTTAACGTGACCTGTTTTGTACACTTAACCTATAAGTTGCACATCTGTTAAGTTTAAAAGTAAAAGCATCACCCGAACCTTTGTTGCTCAAAATTGCTTCGAACAAGCAATTCTTCCTGTACATCTGCAATAGATTTCACATTTGAAACTTTGCAGGGAGTTTCAGCCGATGAATCGCAAGCATTTTTTTTTGTCGCCAAAATACCCCAGCAAAAAAAAAGGACAGGATTAGATTTCAAGTTAAGTTATGATTGAAAATTTCACTTCCCTTATACCACACTTCTTTGCTGAAATTACAGACTCAATTTCATGTTGGTTGAACAGTTTGATTTTGTCACTGTTTTGGTTTGGATTTCGGGAGATCAATATCCCCGAGTCAGTTTCCCTCCTCATGCTGCTGACAGCTTCTAGAACTTCGATATTTAGAGGGGACAGGTTTACAAATATGGTCCCAGGATAAGGTGAGTGAATTTTGCACTAAACACTAGGTTACACAGACCCCTGTCTCTGAGCAATTGGAATCAATACAAAAGTGGTTTAATAGTAGCACAGGGACGTCCTGCTGATTTAATGACAACAGTCTCTTTTATTACCTAACCGACTAGGACCTCTTCTCACAGAATAGTATCACAGATTCCCTATAATGCAGAAGGAGGCCATTTGACCCATCATGTCTACACTGACCCTCTGAACAGAATCCCAACTGGGCCCCATCCCTGTAACCCCACATGGGGTTTTTACCATGGCTAACCCACTTAGCCTGCACTTTCTGGGGCAATTTTTAGCATGGCCAATCCACTGACCCTGCACATTTTCGGAATTTCAGAAGAAACCAGAGCACCCAGTGGAAAGGCACACAGACACAGGGGGGAATGTACAAACTCTCACAGACAGTCGCCTAAGGGTGGAACTGAACCCAGGTTCCTGGGGTTGTGAGGCAGCAGTGTCAACCACTGTGCCATTGGGTCACCTGGGAAAGAATTCCTCTTGGGAAAGCAATGAAAAGCTCTTATTTCATTTAATGACTGCAGATCAGAACAGTCTGCATACAATTTAGCTTCAACTGAAAGAATGAAACAAACTGTAAAAATATGCTTTTCACACTTTTCTAGCACTTAAACTGTCACTTAAGGGAAATAAATGCTAAACGTTTTGTTCATTCATCTGTGGAGTGTGTACAACTTGCAAAATGATAGCCTGAAAATTGAAGGAAATCATATTCGTTGACCGGAGCTCTCAGGGTCAAGACAGATCGCAAATGAAGAAAACTCTTTTGCTTATGGGCAGCCCAAAACCTGTAGCAGACTGACAAAGGGTGGCAGATGCGGTAATTCAGGAACACAGACTAGGAGAGGAGATGTTATGACTTGAATCCAGCTAAATCAGATCCTCCACAGTCATACTGCACAGAAGATCTCATCCTTAGGAATGAGTTTAAGTTTGAATTGCCAAAGGTTTACATGGGAGAAAAAGATGAAACACAAAAAAAAATTGAAGGCTAGATCAGTCCCTCTTATTCAGAGATGGAAAATAAGGATTATGTGATCAGAAATTGCTGGAGAAACTCAGCAGGCCTGGGGCATCTGCGGAGAGAAAGCAGAGTTAATGTTTTGAGTCTATTACAATAAAGTATCTATAAGGACATTTTAGTTCTTTTCTAGGACAAGACGAAACACAGTAGATGATTAAAATAAAAACTGTTGCCATTAAAGGGTCATCTCTACTTTCTCTCCACAGATGCTGCCAGGCCTGCTGAGTTTCCCTAACAATTTCTGTTTCTCTTTCTGATTTCCAGCATCTGCAGTTCTTTGTTTAGTTTGACCGTTACACAATAATGTTTCCTTTCAGATGCTGACTGACTTGTGCATTTTCTGCTTTATTTCAATCAATGACCTCTTAATTAAATTTGTTTTCTCAAATTGTGAAAATAGAGATTCTGCAAAGCACGGTTTGATAAGAATTTGGTGAAGCAACAAGAGACAGTTGAGTTGGCATCAGCTCTGTGCTGTGTTTCCTTGAACCAAACTATGTTTGTATTGAATCTCAGTCTATCCTATGAACATCCCAAATGTTTTAGGTCCAGTATATTACTTGGAAGCAGTAACGTAATTGTAATGTGGGTGAACGTAGCAGCATAGAAAATAGGACCATGACTAGACCATTCGGCCCTCTCATCCTGCTCTGCCATTCAACATGGCTGATCATCCAACTCTTTACCCCACTTCCACTTTCTCCCCATATCCTTTAATCGCTTTACTCCTAAGAATTATATCTTGAAAACACTTAATATTTTGGCCTCAGCCACTTTCTGTGGTAATGAATTTCTCATTCTCACTATGCGCTGGCTGAAGAAATTTCTTCTCATCTCGGTCTTAAATGGACTACCCTAGATCCTTAGACTGTGACTGCTGGTTCAGGACTCCCTGGTCACTCGGAATGTCCTTCCTACATTTACCCTGTTTAGTTCGGTTAGAATTTCAGAGGGTTCTATAAGACGCCCTCCGTAATCTTCTAAACTGCAGGGAATGACTGATCAAGTGTCTCTTCATGCGTCAGTTCTGCTACCTCAGGAATCTGTGTGACAAACTTTTGTTCAACTCCCTCTGCAGTCAGAACAACATTGCTCAGATAAACAGACCAAAGCTGCACAAAATGTAGCGTCTAGCTGGATTCCACAAACAACATACAAGATGAATAGTCAGTAAACTTGTTCCCTTTGGAGATGGTGGAGGGAGAAACATTGTCTTGAACAGGGTGAGAATTCTGTTTCTGAAACACTGCCAACTGAATGACCAGGCAAGGCTTTAGTTTAATGTTTCATGCACCATCTTACAGTAACACACTGGATTGTCAGGCACTGTTTTACAAGTCCCCTCCCCTACCATTCCCCTGCTGCCTTCAAATCTAAGATGGCACCTTTTAAGCTGGTTTGTCTGTTGTGCTCACCAACTCACAGTAAGTTCGGTGCCAATGCTTCTTACCCAGAACCTCACAACTGAAAGGTGAGAGTGTGATCAATGGAGCTAACACTGGGATTGGTTTCGAAGTCTGCAAATCACAACTAAGCTGAAAGCAAAGAACAGAAAATTGTAACTATTGTCGAAATGGAGGCCATGATCTCTGGCCTCACTATAATTGGACATTTCCTGCGATCAGACTTTTTCACTGCAAGCTTTTCTCAATGGGATCTACTTTCAGAGTAACTGACACCATTCAGTCTGAAGAGGTATCTGTGAGCGACTTCAAAAGCACACAGTGAACAGTCCATCAATACAGGCCACCTTTTTTCTCCCCAATAGTAACAGCACAATCTCTGTAGATACCTATCCACAGAATGGTGTAGAAATCCTAGCTGAATGAGAGAATTCCTATTGACGCAGGCATCATAATTAATGTCTTTCCAAAGCAATGTACTGATTGTAAATACTGCTGACTATAAACATAGGCAAATGTAAGCTGTTAACAGTCAATCAATGTTAATTACTGCTGTCTATTACCGAGATGGACTTGGCACCTATTACTGTTTGTTGGAATAGTTAAGATCTAAACAACACATCCGTCACTTTTGCAATTAAACTATATTTGTATCAGTTGGTTGTAAGCAGTTCCAAATCAACATAAATGCGATGAATCATATTTTAATTGCTCTTTGAAAAGCCTTCCCACTTCAAAAAACAGCCGCAATACTGCCAAGTTGTGAAATGCTACTAATGAAATAGTAAATGTTGAGATTGTTATGATATAAAGCAGTGTGAACCCTATGGGTCTTGCAGAGGTCTTTCCTCCTCTCAGCTTTCCAGTGGGATCAGAATCGAGTGCTGAACATTTATTGAGACCAGTGCTTCCCAAAATATTTTGTGATGTGACCTCCCTTTTAACATTTGAGAATTAATGTGAGCAAAGATGCCAACAAAAACAAAGTAACAGAGCAACAAAGTAACAATCAGCATAGAATTATAAAAGTTCATGGATCAGCACATAATCGATGAAATAAATATAAAAATTGGTATTTCAATCAATGTACACATGCAGGTCTTGGTTTCTCCAGCAACAGAGGGCACTACCATCCTGCTTCCTCAAAGGTCTCTCCCCTAGCCTCCCATTCCACCCCATCCCCTCCAAATCTAAGATGGCACCTTTCGTCTGTTGTGCTCACCAACTTACAGTAAGTACGGTGCAAGTGCTTCTTATTTGGGATTTGTGGCCTACATCAGATGTTTATGTGCACTTTGCAGATTCACTGCTCTCCCCTGCCTCATCTCAGACTGAAAGAAGGTAATGATCCTGACACTGTCTGGGCTGTGGTGCCAATATTTAGGGTGCAGTCTTGGAGTGGAGCGAGCTTGCGATGGTTTCTGCCACCCTAACAGGAAGGGAAACCCATAGGTTTGGGGGACATGGTGACCTAGAAAGAAACAAAAGCTGTTAAAACTGGAGAATGGGCAAACTGGTCTTGAATACTTTAAGACAGAGATCCAAAAAATGGAAGGTGATGGCCTAGTAGTACTATCACTGGAATATTAATCCAGAGACCCAGACAATGTTCTGGACACCCCAGGGGCCATTCAGCAGATAGTGGGATTTGAATTCAGTGAAAATCTGGAATTAGGAATCCAATGAAACCATTGTCAGTTGTTGGAAAACACCATCTGGTTCACTATATCCTTTAGGGAAGGAACTGCCTTCTTTATCTGTTCTGGTCCTGTTGGACATGTGACTCCAGACAGACAGCAATGTGGTTAACTGCCCTCAGGGCAATCAGTGATAGGAAACAAGGCCTTCATCCCCATGAATGAATAAATAAAAACTGTTATGCCCATTTCCAAGTGTCACTGCTTTGATTTGTATTGTTTTTCTCTCAGGGAGCTTTAAGCAGTTTCAGGGGGAGAAGCAAACAGTGAGTGATTAGACAGGAAGGCGTAGGTAAACTTATCAAACAGATCCTGTAGCTGTTGCTTCACCCCCCACCCCCCACCTTTTGCTCCTCAATTTGTGATTTAAACATTGCAAGTTGGAACAGTCTGACAGTGTGACCAATGGTATAAGTTTTATTTTGACCTTTTCACCTCTCTCCCTGACATCAGCTCCAAACTGATGAAGGAAAAAGCTTTTTCTTCTTTTTAATCCCATAGAAAAAAAAATCTGATTGCAGTAATAAATCTTCTATGTTGCTAAAAATATCCTGGCAATAGTTTAGGTGCCTGCTTTCCAACAGTAAGGCTGGATGTAGCTGCAGTGATCTGTTACTGAGAAGGGTCCTGCCATATTTTGCTGACCTACAAGATGGCCTCTATTTAAAATCAAAGCCATATTGTGGCTGAAAGCCTTCATTAAAATCTCTCTCTTCGCAACAATTCCAACTCAAATTAAATAAAAAAAACCCTAATGTTAAGTAGTAGTTCTTTATTTTTGACCTATTTGTGAAATAGTGGAAAATGGGGTTTCCATATGCAATAATGCAGGTCGCAGTTAAGCGAGAAATATAAACAGCCCTTTACATCATTTTATTCCGAATGACTAGTTGGATAATTTATGTTTGGCACGTTCAATTTAAAGAAAACCATTTTTCACTGTTCCCCAGCAGATCAAAAACCTTTGAAAAGCACAACTGTTGGGCACTTTCAACTTAAGAATTTGAATAATTTTGAGGGGTGAGACTTTAACAAAGGCATCATAGCCAGGACTGTAAGCTGTCCCGCGTAACACAATTTCATGGTACATTGCCACTTTGAGAGACTAATGTGTTAAGGGTCAAAATTAGGTCTAGATTTTCACTTGTTCTGGCACCAGCACTGTGCAGGCAACAGTACCATGAATGATGAATGGTCAGATTTGTTTGTTTGTGTGGATAGTGTATCTTACTTACCTTCTGCCGGTTTGAGCCACAGCTTCACACTTTGAAAATATATTCTGGACATAACATGTTTTCACTCTCCAGAGCAATGCCTTTGATTTAAATTTTCAGCACAATATTTTAATTTCATCCAGAAATATCAGCCAGAGAGCTGGGGAACAAATTTAAAAGACGATATACATTTTTCAGTTACTGTCCCCTTGCCCTCCATCATGCACATCTTTCTTAAAAATATATTATTTTTTCATGAACTATGGCGCATTTTGATCAACTCTGAACACCTGGCAATTTACAAAAGATTTTACTAAAACTTTTGAAAAGACAATAGAAAGAAATAAACCACTCCTTACTCCAGTCCAGCTGTGGCTCCAAGCTAGGGATCAGACTCTGTGATGCAGCCCGGAACTCCTGCCTAAATGCAAGACCAAGAATTCCTATTTACTCCACAGAGCGATGCCCAGGAACAAAGCCGCAGCGCCATTTTTGGACCATAACTAAGATCTGTAGTTTAGAAATGCAGCCTCTCAAAAATTTAACACCGCCTCCAAACAGTCAATGTGGATTCTCTTCCACCAGCCCATAAGCATTGCATTTTTCTACTCCACCCAATCCAATTCCATGTGGGATCTTTCTTTCCAATCTTTTCCAACATTGGCACCCATTCTTTTTGGCCTTTGCTTCCAGATGCCTCGCGCCTCCCCACTTTGCAGTTTATAACATTCATCCCTTTCTACGTCAGTTCATCCTGTCACTTCCCTCTCTGTCTCACTTCCTTTGGTCAATTTCAACTTGACACCCTTCATTTTCTTCCTCACAATATTCTCCACTTCCCAGTCAGCACTACTCATGGCTCCCGCTGTGTGCTCACCAATGGGATGCTGGCATGAGATACGTTTTCTGTGGTGTTTCTCATTTCTGCCGTGCTGGAGTTGAAGAAAAGGGTGTGATGGTGTGCATTGCCTGACTCTGCTGCATCAGTGATGTGCTGACAGCTCTTTCCTTTCCAATCCAGGTAGGTCAGATACTTGGGTTCCTGCACACTTCACGACAGCATCTTCCAAACCCATGATCACTTTCATCTAGAAGGATGAGGGCAGCAGATACTCCCTGCAAATTCCTCTCCAAGCCACTCACCATCCTGACGTGGAAACAAATTGCCGTTCCTTCTGTATTGTTGGGACAAATTACTGCCTATCTCTGTCACTATTGTCACACTGGTTTAAAAGGCTTTCATAATTTATGGCAAGCGACAACTTCCATCCTGGAATTTATTGTCTCAGTGCACTGAGAGGGGAGGGATGAAGGTAAAGCTAAAGGCTTTGCTCAAATTGAAGGGTTTGTATTACCCTTTACTGCAGCCACTTGACCTGAAACTGCCATATGCTTGAACACAGCTTAACACTGTTTAAGGGGTTGTCTGGTTAGCAATAGACTAACATTTCTTCTTCAACAAAAGCAGATATTGCTGGAGAAACTCAGCAAGTCTGGCCGCATAAGACCATGGGAAATAGGAGCAGGAGTAGGCCAATTGGCCCCTCAAACCTGCCCTGCCTTTCAGTAGGATCATGGCTGATCTGATATTCCGTACATCTACTTTCCTGCCCTTTCCCCTTAATCCTTCATTCACCTAATAATCAAGAGTCTATCTAGCTCAGACTTAAACTAGAACTAGGTCATGAAACGAATCACTGGACTCATAATTTAACTCTGTTTTTCTCTCCACAGATGTTGCAAGACCTGCTGAGTTTCTCCAGTAATTTCCAATTTAGTTTCAGATTCCAACAGATTAAATTATCAGGTGAAATCAGATGCAATTTATCTCCCCAAACATTTCCTATTCATGAACTTATCCAAATGTCTTTTAAACAATGTAACTGCACCTGCATCTAGCACTTTCTCTGGCAGTTCATTCCACACATGAACCATTCTCTGTGCAAAGGACTGCAATTATTAAAATTAGAGTCTCCTCTCGGTGAAGGCCAACATAGACATTTAAGTTCACTATCATCTCTAGTGTGTCTGTGCAGTCTCTGCCTACAGTGTCTGAGGTACACAAGGTTTGACAACAAAGATCTGAAATACAGTATCAAGCTCATGGTCCATGGGGCAGCTGTGTTACTTGCATTTTGTATGGTTTAGAGGCACGGTCAATGTATGGTGGACTTCTCAAATCTACAAGAAATATCACCAGCAGTGCTCCAGCAAACCCTTGCAAATTCTCCAGCAGGACAGGTTCTCCAATATGAGTGCCATCTCTCAAACCAACATCCTCAGCATCGAGTCAATGATTACAGTCGATCAGCTGCACTGGGTGGGTTACACCCTTTGCAAGCCTGGCACAACTCTCTCAGAGTGAGCTCTCTATTCTGAGCTCTGAACCAGCAAGCAGTTACCAAGGGGGCAGAAGAAGCGCCTCAAGGATGTCCCTGATACCTCTTTGAAAAAAAATGCAATACCTCCACTGTCTCATGGGAACCTTTGGACCGAGACTGCCTGAACTGGAGAAGCAGCATCAGTGAAGGTACCATCCATTTTAAGCGTCTCTGACAGGCTCAGATGGAGGTCAAGTGTAAACAGCAAAAGGAATATTTGAGCAGTCCAACCTCTCACCTCATCAACCGCCAGCTGTCCACCCTGTGGTGGGAATGTGTCGATCAGCATCAGATTATTGACTTACTTCAGGAGCCGTAAAGTGGAGGGTAAGTGAGTCATTCTTGGTCTTGAGAAGGTGCCAGAAGGTAGTGCTGTGATTTCCATTATCATTGGCTCGTGTCTTCCAGGTGCTGAAGTCAATATTCAGGGCTTTCGTGCCACAGGAGCTATGGGCATCCTAACGGTCTTCTGTTATGTCCCATAAAGAAAATCCTCGGGCATGCCACCAATCTTCATCCTGGAAACATGCCCAAGCCAGTGAAGTTGTCTCTGCTTGCTCAGTGCCTTGGTAGATATGCTGATGGAAAGATGGCCGCATTCATGATATTGTCCTTTCGTGAGGCGTTCAGAATGTGCAGCAAACAGCAACGTTGTTGAGCTTCCTTTTGTGGTCGTTGTACCTTGTCCATTTTTAACAGCCACACAAGGTGCTGAGCACACTGGCCTCATAAACCGACATCTTTGTGCTAAAAGTCAGTCAGACGTTATTTCATGCATCATTTGTGAGTTACCTTGCAAACAGTCCATTTTCCAGTCCCAGCACAACTGGAATTCCTACATGTGTCCTGATTGGAATGTGGAAGACAGTACACACTTAGTTCTGTGAATAAGACACTTTAACAGTTATCAGACTTAGGCCTCACACAATTGAAAAAATGCTGTTTTTCCATTTTACGTGCAGAAATTTTGCTTACGATACAAAATATTTTTCTTGAACACCAAAATTAGTTTCCAGCTGAGCACCCTGATTTATGAGATGAGTAATTAGGAGAAAATCTCAACATATTTTACAGCAATGTTGAGACATTTTATCATTTTGATTGTGTACCTCATGCTTCCCAGCTTGACTGACAAAGTTCTCTCTTTTCATGAGCTGTTTTCTCCTAAGGCGCGATGCTACAAGTTAAACCCATGCCTGTTACTTTCTTGATTTATCAATTATCCAGTCCTACGATAATTTATCAACAAGTAGAGCTCAACTTGCCCCAGTGTTAATACCACTCTGTAGACTGACCAGGAAGGATCGCTAATTCATGGAGCGATCACAAGAAACATTCAAAGTTATCTTGAAGGGATGACATATGTTGACCCTGCATTATTATCTACCAGACTGGCAAAATTGTAGTTGCCGTTAGGATGAAACTACTTTGGAACATCTTCATAGCCATGATCAATGTTTTTTCTCAGGTGCATGTGTGGAAGCAATTTTGCTTGGAAGATACCTACATGTACAGTTGAGCATCAGTTGTAAAGGAAACGCACTGTACGACATGCTCAGTGCACAGAAATTAAAGGGAATATTACCTGTGACTGTTCAAAGCAGAATGATTTTATTTTATTTTCATGTCAATCAGTGCTTACGAACTGCAATCCCAAATTAGACTAAATCAGAGTGAAAACCAGGAACTCAGACTTCTGAAAACCTTTATTAAGACGTAACTACAAACTGCTTAGATGTACAAAAGCAATAAACATCACAGCATCACAATTATCAGACAGCACAGGCCTGCAGCAGAGACATCTATGCATATAGTTCACATTTGAAGAGATCATTTTCGGTGGATTTCTGGTGTTTGGAGGCAATTAAGAAATTGCCAACTTGCCATTATCAAAGTGGCAGCAATTAGAGTCACATTTGCTCCCATAAATGGCATTAAATGAAATGGGTATAAATTGATGTAAATTCTCCTGTGTAAATGGGACTTTTGCCAATTATTAGTGTTCTAATGTAATAACCTGGCTTTAAAAATTAAATGTGTAGTCAGGTGTAGAATTCAACCTTGCCGGAGTGTGTATGGAAATATGAAGCCAGTATGATCAACGTGGAATTATGGCTTGGTTTTAGCACAGATGCTTTGCCAAGCTTGACTTGATGCAGCTAGTTATTCTGACTAATAAGATTGATGGTGACAACTATAATTACCATAGATGAGATAATCTGCTTTGTAGGTTACAATGCAAGCAAAAACACATACCTGACTGTATAGTCTAGCTTTTTTTTTGATTGCAAACAAGTGAGTAATGCAGTACTGCTCCAGGGAATAAATGCAGAATATTAAATATGAGTTGACAATGTAGCATTTCAGCTAATAACCAAATTCAACATTTTCTGGTGTTTGTGTCATACATAACACTGTTAAACAAGATGCTTCAATCATGGCCACACTTCTTGTTTTACAATAGGGTATATGCATATATTTACAAAAGATGCATTACTCACACTCAGATCTTGTTCTCTCCACCCTCACAGAATAAAAAGGTAAATTGAGCAGTTTACAAGTGAAAATCTCTTGGGATTCTTGAATTTTTAATGCACTTTCATCCTCTATCATGTAAGATCCCTTTTCCACGTCAATATAGTGTTTCCTTGCAATGCATCATCTTTTCACTCATGAACAGTAGAACAGTTGAAGGCCCTATGTAAAAACTTCAAAGTAGAATTTCACCTTTATTTCTGTATTTCTGCTTCTTCCACCCTGCCCGCACAAAGCTCACTCCTTGCTGGGGAATGCATTCCGTGGACACCAGAACTATTCTGGTACTGTACCTGCGTGGTTTACTTTTATACGAGCCAGATATTTATGTGGGAAAGCAAATCAACTACAGGGATTGCAGCTCCCTCTGGCTCATGCTGTGCTGCTTTAACCCTGTGTAACTAAATGGTGTTTCATGTTTGGCCGAGTATCAGGTGACCAGGATAACTAGAAGAGGATTCAGCAGAAAGAAACCAGTTGAATCCAGGGTTCAAAGTACCATGAAAGGCTGGAGCTGTTTGTCAAACACAAATACAGGGCACCATCCAAATCTGACTTGCTGAAAGGCAACTGGCAAAGCTAAATTTAGATGCAATTGACAAGTCTCAATAAGACTAGAATATCTTCCTCATCCTGACGTACGCATTGAATGGACTTCTTTGAAAAGTAGTTGAGTGTGAACACAATTATGTAAAGGATTGATGATTACAAAAATGTGCATTGACATAAGTGATTCAAATACGATATGGAGCACAATGGCTGCAGCTATAAGAATGTTGACTGCTGCATAACAGCTTCATAGTTCAATAATGTAAATTCCACTGCCCAATTAATATCTGAGCTTTCCCTCAAGATCAGAGGAATGTCATGTATCAACTTGGCTCACCCTTGCCTTTGGGTCAGAAAGTGATGAGTTTAAATGTAGTCAAAGACTCAATAATGACAGACATCGTTGACTGGCTTTACAGCAGAGATTACCAAGGGACATGAGGAGGGCAAGCTGGTCAAGAACAAGAGTCACCACGCAGCCTTGCATACCAAACTGTGAGATAGTGAATCATCACACATTTATCTCGAAACAGAAATCAGATCTATCACAGCTGCTTCTGATATCGGAAAAACATTATTATATACAATATGAATTCATTTATTCATTGCTCGATTTAATTTTTTGGAAATAAATGGATTAATAACTTCAATAGAGTCATATTAAATAGAAAATCAGAATTTGCACTCAATAATCATATTCTGATACACAGAACATTGGTGTTCAAGATTAAGTATAATAAATTAATTAAAGTCCATATGTTGGAATTAATTCTCTATTTAGGAAATGGAATTATAAAGTCTGTTCTACTTGTTCCTTGCGTTTATGTTTAATTGTAAATGCAGATAGTCTCAGTTTTAATCCCCTCTGTGACGTATTAGTTTTCTCCCTCACTTCAGTCTCTTTCCCTCACTTTCTCGCTGCATATTTCTTATAAAATCATCGAATACTACAGCCTAGTAAGAGGCCTTTATGTCTGTCTGGATCATTTGAAAGGGAATCCAGTTAAACCCATTCCTCCGTTCTTTACCCACATCCTTACAAATGTTTCTCCCCCAATTATTGAACCAAGTCTAATGAAAGACCACCAATGTGAAACACTAACTCTGTTTCTCGTCCTGTGGTAGCATCCCAGCTTGCTAACGATGTCCAGGGCTTCCTGTTGATATATCTGCATAAATCTAGCTTGCTTGCAATTTCCTAATGTTGTAATAGTGCTCTGTCAAGTGGGACTCATAACTCAAGTTCCACAGTCACCTTGCTTTGACATTAGCTTAAGAATTGTGAACACCTGGATCGTGGCCATCTTCAATATTTTTTCAATGAAAACAGGTTCTACAATGTGATTCTGACTTCAGGGCTTTAACTCCAGAGTGCAAGAACCATCTGTGGTCTCTTCTTTGACACTTTTTGAAGTTAGAAAGCTTAGTACACACTATTATAAATGCCATCCTGCCAATGATCTACAGGGTATCTTGTTGCAGTGACTTAAGTCTTAGGCATTTCTATTGAAGTTGGAGCTTTCAGTGGAAAGGAGGCCTTGGTTTGTTTTGATTAGGTTTGTTCTTTTCTTTCTCGGAATGTGAACATTTATTGCTCATTGGCAATGGTCCTCAGTAATAACTGGAGAGCCTGACAAGTAACAACTTAGTGATTTGTTCGGAGATTTCAGAGGGCAGTAAAGAATCTGCTCGTTTGCAGTCACAATCAGCCAGGAAGGAAGATTTCCTTCACTGAATGACATTAGTGTCTTGCATGGGATGGGTTTTTACATCAATGTGCTAGACCTTGACCATTATTGTTAAGATGGAGCAGGAGTAGGCTATTCAGCCCCACGAGCCTGCTCAGCTATTTAATACAATCATGGCTGATCTCATCTTGGCCTCAACTCCACTTTCCCGTCCCCTCCATAAATCTTCAATCCATTACTACTTAAAAATCTATCTCTTCATTAAATTTATTCAGTGTCCCAGCATCCACCGTACTCTGTGGCAGTCAATTCTGTAGCTAGTGCACTTTGAGAGAAGGAATATTAGGATATCATAATACTATATTTATTTAGTTGAATTTAAATACCCACAGCTGCTATGGTAGGTTTGAACTTCTGGAGTATTTGTCCAGTCCTCTGAACTATTTTGTCAATTCTGTGTTACATTACAATGTTGCTGGCATTTCCATTCGGCAAGAACTTACTTGTCAACTTAAAAGGCTACTTTTCATATGATTTCAAGGCAAACAACAGAAGCTGGTCATACACATAGACATGCAGTGATAGAACCAAGTAACTAAAAATGTTTTGTGGATTATAATGTGCTTCTGGTCACTTTTGGACTTCCGTAACACTGTTACGGCATTGTTAAGCTTAATCATGTTTGTCCCAGTTCCCTTAAACCTCAGAACCACATTTCAGTACACTCACTATAGTACATTAGTGGGTGCTGTACAGCTGACCTAACACTGCACTCAGCTATCAAGTGGGTTTGTATGACATTAAGAGGTTGTACAATTGTGAGAATTGATTGTTTCTAATAATATACCACAGCATGTAGCAAATCCCATATCGTCATATAACGACAGTTCACTGTACACTGTGGAGTGCTTTCATACTGTACAATATAATTAACAAAAGATTCTTCAACAGACTTTTAAAGCACCCGCTAAAGCCTTTAGGGCCAGTCAGCAATTAGTGATCTGCTTCAAAAAGAAAGGCACACTGTGGTCAGATCTGACTATATAGACAATAAAGCTTTTAGTTCAATAAAATGATTAATCAGGTTGGAAATCTGGCGCTAAAACTTCTGTTTCTTTTAAGAACTGAGTAATGTCTAGTCTGCATGTACTTTTGAGGAAAACCCTGACAAACTAAGAAATTCATTTCTCAATAGTACATAGGCAGTTCACATTTAAGCAGTACAGCAGAACTTGTCTTTGTAACTTAGAGGGTGCCTTGTTTGGGAATGTAACAAACTTTATAAAGGAGATTGTTCAATTGTTTCATTAAGAACTGTGCTTACCTTCACTGTAGCTCTTGTTGGCAAAGCTTTGAAGAAGCTAGGGGAATCAAAATTAAGTGGTTTTACAATACAGTATTACCTTTCAAAATTATTAATACCAATATGTAATTCTCTTTTATAACTGTAGATGCAGATGTGGCAAATAAAGCAGAAAATTGATGCACTGAATGTTTTCTAACTATTTATAATAATAAGACTCTAACCTTTCTGTCCTGCTAAGCAAACTCAAGCTCAATTTTTCAATGGATGGAGTGTTTTTGAGCAATCTGTAACATTGTACAAAGCAGCACTAAGGTACCAAATGAATAATGTTTTAAGGCATAAAGATGTCACTTTGGCTAATTTAACATTGATTTCCCACTGTAATGCTCATTGTTATTCCTAATGGTTTACAAATCTTACATTTCAACTGACTTTATTAGTTTTTGAATATTTCAAGATTTATTAACATAGCCTGTAAAACAAAATCATTTGGTGTTAACACAGTAAAATGTACATTGTTAAATTAAAACCAGGTTATATTTACGCCAACGCTACATCAAAGTAAGGAGTACTGTATGAATGTGAAATAGTTGTAAGTCAAAGTGCAGCAGTCTGTTGTCCTGGAAGTCGGAGGACTCAGGGCCAAATGTTGCTGGCGGCTGTCAAATAAATGGCTGCCTCGGGGCTCTCAATCCATAAAGGAAGTTGGTCCACGCCTCCAAGTGCTGCTGACTCAACTAGAGGTCCTGCAGCTCTACAGCACCCCTGCCAGCAGTGGCCATCGCTTAGACTGCACCTGGAGGATGACTGTGTATCAATATCCCTGCACCCCACCCACCAAAAATTTAGATAACCACTCCAAGTGCCGGGGACAGTCAAAGTGCCATGGAGTCTCCAAAGAAGAAAACCCTGTCCCTTTCCTACCAGATTCTGCTGAAAGGTTTTCTTGGTGGTCTCCCCAAACAACGGTGTATCCTCACCTACCCTGTCTGCTGACATGTGGACTAAGTCCTTCAGTGGGCTCAACTGGGCTCCTTAAGTGGGAAGGTCATCCGTTGGCCTTATCTATCCATCAAAAGGTTGCCGCTTTGCCAGATTTCTCACCTCCCGGACCAATGGAAATGAGCCTTCAAATTTCCAATCACTGTCTCTCACTGTTTCTGATGTTTGGAATTAAAGTAAAAAAAAATCATCTTGGGAGAGAAAGGACAAACTTTTGATGGTCTCTCACATTCCTAATTTCCCTCTCTCCACACTTGGGCACTATGCCTTTAGCTGATGGGGCTAAACCTTTGGAATTTCTTCATAAAAATTCCCTCCTCCTTAAGATGCTCCTTAATATCAACTAAACTTTTAGTCATATCCTGTAATCTCGTGATGTGGCAATATTTTGTTTAATAATGCTTCTACGTAGTGTCGTGGTTTAACAACATGAAAAGTACGACATAATTTGCAAGTTATTGCTGCCTGAACAGTGCTGTGTCAAGTTTGGGAATATGCAGCAATGTTTAATTTGCGGCTGATCAGTAGCTGTACCTTGTGCCATTAAGCTCCATGTTGGCATGATCAGTGATGAGTGAGTGTCTGTCTGTCTGACGCATCGAAAATACATCACTGTTATAAATGTTTAAATAGCCTAGCAACACCTTGTAAGAAAGAGCTGGCCCATGGCCTTGAATGATCAGAAATTGCTAGCTGGAGTGTTCTGCTCTGTCATTAGCCTCATGAGGACGGTAGCCTTGTGAGAATGGCTGCTTGATCTCACAACATGTACCAAGAAATTGCTGTACTGTGGTGTGATTAAAATTGCTGCAGAAAGTTAAGAGCTGGTGCATAATAGTTTGAGTATCTTTTTTAATGAGGACATTTAATGTTTCTGCGATACAAATCAATCAAATCTCTCCTGCCTAAAAAGGGAACAATTTAAATTGGCGTGTCTCATTTCTGCAGGGATTACATTGCTGTTAGATTTTTTTAAAGTTCAAAACAATTTTTTGTTACTTTCCCTGTCAGTTTTTCTCTCTTTCTCAAACCTAATTTGACTTTAAAGTACCCTCCTTCTCTCTTGTTCCTCAGTTTCATTCTCAAATTCTCAATCGTATTTGCTAAGAAAATACACTGTTGGTCCTGTCACCTATTGCAGTCCCAGATGTCCCACTGTTCTCACTGCACCATTATCAGGTCACACTTCCAGAGCAATTATTTGGCAGAAAGACACGTAGAACAATGCAGCACAAAGGGATACTCTGCTCCAGAAAATTCTAGGCATTACCAACAGCTAGTCACAATAGACAACAATCTATTTAAGCACAAAATATTCATAACGATGGTAAAGCATAAGAAATCTGTCTCTTTGCTTTGCAATTGTCAGACCGCCAAGAAGGAGGAAGTGGTGAGATCTCATTCTTATCTCAGTTGCATTCAGTGTGAATCTGATTTACTTTCCAGTACAATAGGAGAATGAAGCATCTGGTTCCAAGGTGGCTAAAAGTAACAGAGCCAGTGAAACTGGATTCTGGTCTTCACAATTGCCCCCGCTGTGTGTTATTTCCATGGAGTGCTAGCGTTTTATTGTAGCAGACCAAAAAACAGCTATTTTGTTCTGATGCCGGTCGGTACAACTGTTCCTTAGGAAGTTAATTTGCTGAGGTGTGTATTCCAGAGTTGTTTTTTGAGCTGTGTAAGTACTGATAACTAAATGTTAATAGAGGCAGCCAGCAACAAATGTAAATTCATAAAAGATTTGGACAGTGTATAAATGAATAGCTTATTCTCCAAATGAAAGATATCTCTATGACTCCCAGGAACAGCCAACCCAACTGGTAATATCTGGAAGGGTCACACGTACAGGTTATGAGTGTTGGCAAAAGATGGATCTTCTAGATTTTACATTGGTGAAGGTGGAGGAACTGCAGCTCGAGGATATCGGTTCTGGTGCCAGATGGAGGATCTTATGGGAAGAGTGTTTGTGTTACCTTTGCACACGTGAAAATGACAACAGGAAAGAACCTTGTAATTCCTCTTTCTGACGAGAAGTACGATCAGTACAAACAATTACAATTCCTATCAAGCTAAACATGGGATTGGCAACATTCGTGTCAAAATCTCACTCAGGGTACGTGCTCAGAAATGCAAGTTAGACCTGGCTTAACTAGAAATTCAGCAACAAGGTCATCCATTGTTGCTCTGACCACAGTCACTCACACCACTCAGCATGGGTCTTTGATGACTAAAAGAGATGATTTCTTGGTAGATTCACATACTCTGTGTGCACTAGTAAACCAGTTGTTATTGGCTGGTTCTTCAACATTTTCTGAAATCCCTTAGGTGGACTGTGGGTCACCCCTTAAAGGAAATGATAAGAGAATATCTTCTAGAATTGAGCTCCCAATATACAGTACCTCATGTGACGAGCACATTCGAAATGTTAATAAAATGTGAGGCTGGATGAACACAGCATTCGAAATGTTGTTGTGTTGGACAGCATGGGCATTGCACAGTCCAGTGAATTTTTCAATCGATTCACGGAATACTTCCTTTTACTCCCAACACGTACTCCCAGAGTGTAAAGTCCTCAACCAGAGGCACATCAGCAGAACATTTACCATGTCGTTTTTGCAATGAAGTGGAAAAGATTGCATGCCATTTTAGTAAAGAAAAAAGAATAAACTTTAATACAGTCTTTGACAATCTCAAGATATCTTCAAGCACTTAGCTTTAAATTCCAGCAAAGCCAGGCTGGAACAGTGTATATAATTTCTGGTTCCACTACACCACAGTTCACAACATAACATTAAAAAAACCTTTCCAGTCACCAATCTGGTCAATCAATTAGCTTATGCAATTTAGCTTTGAAAATTTTAATAAAAGTGTATCAACAAATTTTTTTTATAAGCACAGATGTTGGTTTATTATCAAAACAAAACATGCTCAATGAAAGTACACTGTTAGTAACACAAAACAGAACTGCCCATACCTCTAAACATTCTAAAACAAACACACACATACTTCAGAAAAACAAAATGGATTTGTCTACAGGGATTAGCTTTCTGAAGCAAAAACATTTCGGTCTCTGGCTTATTCTTAAGGGCAAGGGGTAAAGTGTAGAATGTTCTGGAGTCTGTAGCTCTGATGTTTTGCCACAACTGGTCAAGTTACTGATCACACACTGAGCTTGCTCAGAGAGTACAATGGTGAAACGTTCCTTCAATGTTTCCACCCTGATCTCAGTTAAGAGGGTTCTTTTAGTGATAGGAGTGATCAGTTGGGTAGCCCCTCCTCATGGCTTTCTTGTCCCAAACTGAAGATCAGATACAAAGCAGAACCCCTGCAAGCCAGTTGCTGTTCAAATAACCCCAGCTGGGATCTACAGCAAAGAAAGCAGTTTTCCAATCAGGCAGCATCAGAGGAGCAGGAAAGTGGATGTTGGGACCCTTCTTCAGGCCCTGAAGAACCACCTCTCAACTCAGACACAGACCCTGAAGCAGGGTCCCAACCTGAAACGTCAACTTTCCTGCTCCTCTGATGCTGCCTGGCCTGCTGTGTTCCTCCAGCTCCACACTGTGTTATCTCAGACTCCAGCATCGGCAATTCTTACTATCTCTGAGTTTTCTGGTCATGTGGTTTTTATAGGAAGCCCTGTTAAAAAAAATCTCCAATCTCCAGAGTAAACAATCAATTACCTCTTTTAAATAATCCACTCCAGATATTTCCACAAAGCTTGAAATAAACCCGTCTTCCCATAGTTCTTCGAAACTTAAATCCAAATGAAGTAGTAAATATGAAGCATCTTTGTAACAAAGCATAGCTAGTGTTGTTTTATAGGCAACACATATATTCTATATAACACTGCAAACAGAGATAAATAACCAATTAGTCTTGTTTGGCATGTGTTGCTTGAGGGATCAATATCGACCAGGTGAAATCTCTGCTGTCTTTCAAAACAGAAGCATGAGATATTTTATGCACACCTGAATAGCTTTGTGTGGCCTGTTTAGTATCTCACTTAAAAAAGACAGCATATCAGACACTCCAGCACTCAAGGTCAGCCCATATTATGTGCTCAAGTGTGGGAGTTCTAATCCTGAGAGTGCTGTATTTGGCAAGGTCACTCTTTCTGAACTTTCCAGGTCAAACACAATCAGCTAGAAACAACTATTATAGAAGAAATCAGAGATAGTAAGAACTGCGGATGCTGGCATCAAGAGATAACACAGTGTGGAGCTGGAGGAGCACTCCTTCCACTTCGCTGACCAATCTACACCACTCCCTATCTGCACTCACCTATCGCCATCCCACCTTCCCCAGCCCCGCCCCTCCGCTCTCTAGTAACTTCCGAGTTCCCTTCCCTCTCCCTCATTTCTGAAGAAGGATCCCAACCCGAAACATCAACTTTCCTGTTCCTCCACTGCTGCCTGGCCTGCTGTGTTCCTCCAGTTCTACACTCTGTTATAGAAGAAATGTACGGTTTAATTTTAGTGATTGTACTATCTTAGTTAACATAAAGATGTGAGCAGCCACAGACAGAAATTTCATAAGAATAATTTGTTCTGAGCACTACACACCTATTTAACGTCATTTGAAATCTGTAGAAAAATACACTGTCTTGGATTTATCTTCTGGGCCATGTCAAAGAGATGTTTTTGGTATAAACAACAACATACTCACAAGTGGTCTAATTCCCAATTTCTTGTGCTTTGTTTTTACAGATTGTAATGAGGTCAGCCAGGTGGACCTTATAGAATATCAGTTCCTTGGTTAGGGGTGTTTGCATGGTCCAATCAGGGAACCCTGGCTGACAGATATGAACACCCATAATGTCAACCTTCTGGCTCCTCTGATGTGCTTGGCCTGCTGTGTTCCTCTGGCTCCACACTGTGTTATCTCTGATTCCAGCATCGGCAGTTCTTACTATCTCTGTGTTGGATGTTCTATTCACTCTGACAGCTGGGTCTGAGGAAGCTGCATCCATACCAAGGACTTTCCACATGTAAATAAAGGGTGAGTTGGTTTTGGGAATCCGGCTTCTATGGAATTATTTCACAAACAAATAGAGGGGTAGTTATGATGGTGTGAGTCAGTCTTGTGGGATTATAGTGTAAATGTGGAAAGAACGACATAGATGCCAATGTGAAGTGGACTAGCTAAAGGGTCTCAATGACAAGCAACCTCAGTGGTCAATGCTTTTCAATGTTTTTCAGTGATACTGGGATTAAACGCGCTGGTTTGAAATTGGTCTGTATCCTAATGTCAGGTGTTAAAACCATTAGCATGACACTTGGGAAGCACTGTCACTTCTGGGAAACATGGGAACTTGCATCTTGAGTAATCAAACTATGCAAGTAATGTACAATCCATCACCCAGTTTCAGTTTGCTCAGTGTAAGCTCCAGCTCAACTGAGCATGATATTACAATGCAGAACTAAATAGCTAAAGTTGGGTAAAGCACTAGGACACAAGATTTTGTTTTTAAAGACCTATTGAAGGCTAATTTCTAATTTTCAGGAGCTACTTTTTTTTTATTCCCATTGACGCCTTTATTAGGTGAGTTTACGTATACATATTTATGTTGATGTGCTCTGGTTTATACTCACACAAAACAGCATTAGAAGAATTCATCAATTTCCTCAGTAATTATCAACCCATTAAAAATGAAGCCACAACACAAAAGAAAAGCAATAATTTCCAGATTCCACAGAACTTACATGAAGACAAGCCAACAGGCAGAAGTTTTAACAAAAGTTTTCTTTTTCCAAAATAATTGACAAATACTTTGTACGCAAAAATGTCTTCTTAAACATGCCTTAGGCAGACAGATGAGGTAACAGCTAATATGTTTCCATGCATATGCAAAAAGCTGTAGTATTTTAAATAGGTGATTACTACCTTTCCTCCTGCATCTCAGACCTCAAGGTCAGATTTAAATTTACAATTGACATAGTGGTCATCACAATGTCACCAGTACAGTCTTCCTCATCTACCTTCTGAATATATACCACTAGAGAAAGCAGTCATTTGCAAATAATTCAATAACTCAGTAATTTAAAGTTTTCCTAACTCTTAGTCAGCTGTGTTTTAATGCTGACAGATTTGAAACTGTTCTCTTTTCTTAACTGCATTCCTTTTCCTTCACATCCTAGCGCCTGGCTTTCTCTCCCCTCCCCACCTTTGCAGTGTTCCTATTTTTGTAACCGTCCCTTTCAGACTCTGCATTTCCCTCTATTGCCATATGACCTCCACTGTCTCCCCCTCACTGGCTTGCAGCCTCCAGTGTCTGCCCCCATCCCCTTTGAAGACTCCCTCTTTCTCCATTGAAATCTCCCGCAGATGTATGGACAGGTCACTACTTTGGCAAAAAGGCAACTCTCCAATCCCTGTGCAGACAAAAAGGCTGCTCCCCCTCCCTACCTATGCAAACCAGAGGGTGGCTCTTAGATCTATCCACCCCCACCCGTGCACCTCAACCCCCTTACTCCCTGCTCTCCAGATGATTCCCTTACTACCAATATCAACTTCCTCTTTTCACTGCTCCTCCAATCACAGTTTGCTTCTTCCTATACATCTGGCAAATTACAGATTACTTTTGTCCAGCATATGTTACTGAGGTTTACCAGGAAACAGTAGTAATACTAGGTAAGTTAATAGTAAGCACAAGAGAGAACCAGTTGTGATTAGAGAAGGAGTTCCTCATCATATCCTCTCATTCTAATTGTAGGGGCTGACCTTTCTCTGAGTGAATTTTCACAGGCAATTTTGGGATTTTGGGTGCTCTTTCAGTGCTGCCTCCATGTATTCCATAATGATTGTAATGAGATCAGCCAAGTAGACCTCATAGAATATGAGTTCCCTGACTGGGGCTGTTAACCTGGTCCAATCAGGGAGCCCTGGCTGACAGATATAAACAGGAGCATCAGAAGTTCTGTTCACTCTTGAGAGTTCATCCTGAGGAAGCTGGAATAGTGTCAAGAACTCTCCAGGTGTAAATAAAGAGTGACTGGATACTGGCCTCTCTGGAGTTAATTCATATTCTGAGCCCAGACAGCTTAAAATAAGAATAGGTTACTAATAACATTCACACTAGAACAGTGATTCTAAGAATTGTAGGTTTTATTTAATATCTTTTTTCTTAAATGCCATAAATTATATGATATGATGGTACACAGATTCAGAGTAGTAGACTGCTTTGTAGATCAGTTGGGGTCAGTTGATAGAGCTCTCATCTCTGATTCAGAAGGTCATGGGTTAAAACTGGGGGGTGAGTCCATAATCTTAGCTGACACCTCAATGCAGTGCTGAGGATCACAGCTGTTTTTCTTCACCATCAATGACGATATTAAAATGTGTCATACGGTAAATAACTTTGAGGAGACCAAAAATGACACACTGATAAAATATTAAGATGAACAAAGAAATGGCAGTCAATTCAATACCACGAGACGAGGTGATCCATTTTGGTTAAAAAAATATTATTGTGAAATGGGTAAGGCTGTGAGCTGTGAAGTTAAACCTACAATGACCCCAACTTCATCTTCTCTTCCATAATGCACAAAGTAACACCTTCAAGAGGATACGGTGATGAAAAAAAACAAATGAAACACTGAATTTTATGACAAGAAATATAGATGTTGAGGTATAATGGTGAAGCTATATGTAAACTTGACAAGAACAGTAACAGATGCTGTATCACAATTACTGTAGGCATGATTTTGAAGTAACGCAGAAGGTTCAATATACATTTGTCAAGTTTCTGCCTGCAATGAAGTTAAAAAGTATTTTAAAAAGGTCACAATTTTCAAAAGAAAGGAGGTTGGGGGTGAATTGACAGATATGTTTAAAATTATGAAGGATGGGACAGAATGTGTAGAAACAATTCATTTCCTGTGTTAAGAGGATAAACATGCACATATGTATGATTGAGTTTAAAAGATTTAGGACAGAGTTTAGAATTTTTTTCTTTCTCCAGCAAGTCGAGACACTCCAGAATCACTGATTGATTAAATAATAGGTTAAATAAATGGTTAACAGAAAGGTGGTAAAAGAATACAGAGGAAGAGAGGGCACATGGGGGTAGGACATCTGTTCGTGCGAACAGTGAATACTGATCCAGACTGTTTGGGCCAAAAGATCTGCTGCCACTATGTAATTTCTGTGTAATTATGTTCAATCAAGATCCAACCTGCCTCTTCAAGTGGATACAAAAACTCCTATAACATTAAGAGTAAGAAAATCACCTTTAATCCACACGAGTGAAAACTGAAAACAGATTAATCTTGCTGCATGCACATTAGCTAGCACATCTGCTAATGTAACAGTGACCACACTTCTTAAAGTTACACTTTGGAGATGAGGAGCTCTGAAAAATATGATATATATAAATGCAGCGTCTTACAAATAACGAGTATAAAGGTTCTATGGTGAAACTGCTGACAGGAAATTTAAACACAAGTTAATAAAGCAAGAGGTATTACAAAGTGAAAGCTAGGAATTTGTATATTGTATGGATCAGTTTGATAATGATATTTAACGTAAAATTGTAGTCAACAGCCGATTTGACATGTAACCAGTACACTTATGTGATACTTAGAGATTAATGCAGAGTCACTCTAACTTTTATCTAATAACCGTAATATTTTGGGCCACTCTCACCAACCCTCTGGGACTGCACTAAGCTAAAGTCATGACCATCAGTACTTTGAAGGTATTAGTTCAGAGATGCAGTGCTGGATCACAATGATGTTAGCTGCATACCTAGCACAATCACCTTGCACCAAAACCCTTTGACACAGCTAAAAGCGACAACCTGTTATTCATCAAGCAGCTGTCAGAGCTTTAATCCTGCGCTGCATTTGCTCATACTACAAATTTAATCAGGTTATATGCAGTGGAATCACCATTTCCACTGCACTCTTACACTTTTCCTTCCACCTCAGTTCATTACCCTACTGCCACAAATGCAAACGATATTCCTCAATCATTACAGGATCTGAGTGGCAACCTCTAACAAGAAGCAGAAAGATTTCTTGCAAATTACCTGCCAGAAGTCAGGTGATTTTACATCGGACAATATAAGCATTTGTTGTATTGCAAAAGCCCCATCTTAGAAAGAGGGGTTGTAACTCCAGATCAGTTCTGAAAGCTTGCTGACCAACATTTATATTTCAATGATTGAAAATAGCTGACAAGTTGTTTCTCATCATTGAAAACCACACTGACAATGGCAGCTGCTGAGCAGCACCTTTTGTAACTGTTTGAGCTGGACACCTAACTTTCCCTTCAACACCTTTACATAGATGACAATAGGCAGTACAAACATGCTCGCTTACTGCTTTGTTTTGAAATCAAACCAAATCCACGCCCTTTACTGTAAAGATAAAAGTAACACAAATATGCTGCTTTGTCTTATCTCCTAGGTTCTTGTTTTCAATTTTTCTTGAGTCTGTTTTTTGTCAAATCTATGTTGACTGTTGCTGGTCATTCTTCGGTCTTTTTTATTTATTCATTTCAGGGAATGCCATCTCACTGACATGCCCAGCATTTATTACCAGTCCCTAACTGCCCTTGAGAAGGTGCTGGCAAGTGGCCTTCTTCATTATTTATCTTTCTCTTTCCCCGCTCCTCCAAACGCACCCCTAGCATTGTTACTTGCTATTGCATTTGTTCCTGCCCTTCCTCTTCCATTTTTCTGTTTCTGTCTTCAGAAGCCACTTGGTGCGGAATGTTTCTCATTGCTGTCTTTTACTTCATCTTGCCACTGAGTGAAAGGGAACAGAAGTTTCCAGCAGCAATAGGACATCCCCATTAACAAAGTCACATCTCGAGTGAAATGCTCTCTATAAAATTGACAGGTTTTGTGTACAGCAGAGAGAGAAAAAAAAGCAGCAATGTGGCAGCACTGCACAGGAAGGTGATTGCTAACATCAGGTTTCTGCCAACTGCAGCGGAAGTGCTTTAGGGATTTGGGATGGATAGAAATTCCGGGTATGGATTATAACTGGCAGAAGGGGATACTCACTAATCAATCCTACCTTATTTAAAAAAAACACTAGTTGTTTCATAAAGCAACACTGTCCACATATATGACCACTACATTTGAAATACAGCTTTAATCATGTATGAAATATTATTTCAAAATCATTCAATTTAAAATAATCTGAGATGAAGTGCTGTATGACTGTATTTTTTCCTTCTAAAAAAAAGTGGTGATTTTTCTTTAAAATTGATAGTGCAGGAACAAAACGGAAGATTAACTGGGAAGAAGAAATCAGAGTATGACAGGATGATAATGTTATGATGATGGATCAGAGCTGCAAAGTATTTACAAGTTTTTAAACTATTAATTCCAAAATGTGTTTTTGTAAAAGGAGAACTGCTACAGAAGAATCAGAGATTTAAATTCAGCAACTGTCTGCTGAAGTCTTGCATGAAGCCAATAAAATGACCTGCAAAGGTAAATTGCTCAAGGAGCTTCCAACAGAGAGGGTCTTAAAACAAAGCTACAAGAAAGGAGTTCACAATCTTTCTCCTCTCAGCAGAAAGTCACATCTTGCAGACATTTCTGTATTATGCTTTATAAATGTACAAAACAAAGGGTTAAGAAGTCAATTTCATCTCTAAAGAAGTGGACTAGTGGGACTGAATTCTCTTGTGAACCAGCCTGGGTTTGAGTGTTAGTGAGCGGTGAAGATCACAGTCGAACAATTATTCTCTAGTTAGCCCTGTGTTGTGGCTAACACTCTCTCTAACACTAAATGCTGCTAACCCGTTAAAAAGGAAACAGGATAATAGAGGACACTCCCTCTTCCTGAAGGCTGGAATTCAATCACAGTCAAAAAGCACCAGAACTGCAGAATCTCAATCAATCTGCAAAATTTAGCATTGTGAAGCTGACGGTAACAGTGGTTTGGAATATAAGAACAGGTAGGAGGAATTCCTGTTTGTAAAGGAGAAGAGTAAGCAGAGTGAGTGTGAATCCTTTGGAGAGTGAGAATGGAGAGTTGTAATGGATAATAACAAAATGATGGATGAAATGAACAAATATTATATTTTTGTATTCATTATAGAGGACACAAAACATCCCAGTGATAGTTATAAATCAGGAGCTGGAAGGGAGACAGAAGTTAGTGAAAGTATAATCAGGAAGTGATACAAAGCATGGACATTTGGGCTGACAAGTTTCCAAGTCTAGATAGACTTCATCCTAGGATCTTCAAAAAAGAGTTTGTTAATGAGGAGGTAAATGCATTGGTATTAATTTTCAAAGCTCCCCAAGATTCAGCAAAGGTTTCATTGGCATGGAAAGTAGCAAATGTAACTCCTGTATTCATGAAAGGAAGGAGGCACTGAACAGGGAACTGTTGTCCACCTATCTTGACATCTGTCATGGGGAAGGTGTTAGAGTTGATCAATAAAGAGATTATAGCTGTGCAGTTAGCTCAACTGACGGTACTCCGAAAGATTCAGCATGGTGTCATCAAAGGGAAATCATGTGTGATCAATTTATTGGAGTTGTTTGAAGGAGTGGCATGCACTTTGAATACAGGGAAGCCTACAGACATAACATATTTGGATTTCCAAAGGCATTTCACAAGTTGCCTCTTCGAAGCTAATTATGGAAAATAAAAGCTCATTGTATGGGGGTAGCATATTAGCATGGATAGAAGATAGGCCGGCTGTTGGGTAGAATGTGACAAATGGAGTCCTGCTGTGCTGTGGTCTCAACATTTTAAAAGTTACATTAAAAGCTTAGAAGAGGGAAGCAAAGGCATGGTTGGTAAATTTTCAGATAACAGCAAGGTAGGTATTGCTTTGAAGGATACATGAGATTCCAGACTGATTTACATAGATTGAGCAAATGGGAAAAAAATCTGGCCAACAGAGTACAATGTGGGAAAATGTGAAAATGTTCATTTTGTAGGAAGAATGAAAAAACAGGCTATTACTTAAACACAAATTTCTGCAGAATTTCAAGGTACAGAGAGGGCTAGGTATTCAAGTGCACAAATCAAAAAACATTGGAATTCAGTTACAACGTCTAATCAAGGGGGTAATGGAATGCTACCTTTTATTAAGAGAGAAACTAAATATAAAGTTAAGGATGTTCTACTTCTGTTCTATCAGGCATTGGTGAGATCACATCTTGATTAGTGCCTGCAGTTCTGGATTCCTTATGTGTGGAAAGATGTAAATTCACTGGAAGGAGTTCAGAGAAGATTTACTAGATTAAGACCTGTAAATACAGGGTTTTCTTACAATTGTAAGTTAGACAAATTGGGCTTGTTTCCACTACAGTTTAAAAGAGAGAGATGTCGTATGAATGAAGTGTATGTGATTGTGAATAGTCTTGATAAGGTGGATATGGAAGGGATATTTCTCTTTTGTATGTGAGTCCAGAAATAGCGAGGCCAGACGCCAACTCTCCGACACCACCTCCTACCGCCCCCTCGATCATGACCCCACACCCGAGCACCAAACCATCATCTCAAACACCATTCATGACCTCATCACCTCAGGGGACCTCCCACCCACAGCCTCCAACCTCATTGTTCCTCAACCCCGCACGGCCCGTTTCTATCTCCTTCCCAAAATCCACAAACCTGCCTGCCCTGGTCGACCCATCGTCTTAGCCTGCTCCTGCCCCACCAAACTCATCTCCACCTATCTGGACTCCATTTTCTCCCCTTTGGTCCAGGAACTCCCTACCTACGTCCGTGACACCACCCACGCCCTCCACCTCCTCCAGGACTTCCAATTCCCTGGCCCCCAACACCTCATTTTCACCATGGACGTCCAGTCCCTATACACCTGCATTCTGCATGCAGATGGCCTCAAGGCCCTCCGCTTCTTCCTGTCCCGCAGGCCCGACCAGTCCCCCTCCACTGACACCCTCATCCGCCTAGCCGAACTCGTCCTCACCCTCAACAACTTCTCTTTCGATTCCTCCCACTTCCTACAGACTAAGGGGGTGGCCATGGGCACCCGCATGGGCCCCAGCTATGCCTGCCTCTTTGTAGGTTACGTGGAACAGCCCCTCTTCCGCACCTACACAGGCCCCAAACCCCACCTCTTCCTCCGTTACATTGATGACTGTATCGGCGCCGCCTCTTGCTCCCCAGAGGAGCTCGAACAGTTCATCCACTTCACAAACACCTTCCACCCCAAACTTCAGTTCACCTGGGCCATCTCCAGCACATCCCTCACCTTCCTGGATCTCTCAGTCTCCATCTCAGGCAACCAGCTTGCAACACCATCCCACCAACCTCCGGACACAACGCATCATCCTCCGACACTTCTGCCATCTACAATCCGACCCCACCACCCAAGACATTTTTCCATCCCCAACCTTGTCTGCTTTCTGGAGAGACCACTCTCTCCGTGACTCCCTTGTTCGCTCCACACTGCCCTCCAACCCCACCACACCACACCCGGCACCTTCCCCTGCAACTGCAGGAAATGCTACACTTGCCCCCACACCTCCTCCCTTACCCCAATCCCAGGCCCCAAGATGACTTTCCACATTAAGCAGAGGTTCACCTGCACATCTGCCAATGTGGTATACTGCATCCACTGTACCCGGTGTGGCTTCCTCTACATTGGGGAAACCAAGCGGAGGCTTGGGGACCGCTTTGCAGAACACCTCCGCTCGGTTCGCAATAAACAACTGCACCTCCCAGTCGCAAACCATTTCCACTCCCCCTCCCATTGTCCATCATGGGCCTCCTGCAGTGCCACAATGATGCCACCCGAAGGTTGCAGGAACAGCAACTCATATTCCGCTTGGGAACCCTGCAGCCCAATGGTATCAATGTGGACTTCACCAGCTTCAAAATCTCCCCTTCCCTCACCGCATCCCAAAACCAGCCCAGTTCGTCCCCTCCCCCCACTGCACCACACAACCAGCCCAGCTCTTCCCCTCCACCCACTGCATCCCAAAACCAGTCCAACCTGTCTCTGCCTTCCTAACCTGTTCTTCCTCTCACCCATCCCTTCCTCCCACCCCAAGCCGCACCTCCATCTCCTACCTACTAACCTCATCCCACCTCCTTGACCTGTCCGTCTTCCCTGGACTGACCTATCCCCTCCCTACCTCCCCACCTATACTCTTCTCTCCACCTATCTTCTTTTCTCTCCATCTTCGGTCCGCCTCCCCCTCTCTCCCTATTTATTCCAGAACCCTCACCCCATCCCCCTCTCTGATGAAGGGTCTAGGCCCGAAACGTCAGCTTTTATGCTCCTGAGATGCTGCTGGGCCTGCTGTGTTCATCCAGCCTCACGTTTCATTATCCAGAAATAGGGGGCACTGTTTTCAAGTTAGGGATCACCCTTTCACAACCAAGAAGAGAATAACTTGTTTTTCTCTAAGGGTTTGGAACTCTGCCTTAGAAAGCCACGGAGATGGGGCCACTATACGTTTAAGATTGAGAGAATTAGATTCCTGGTAGGCAGGAGAATCAAGATGTACTGGGGCAGATGTCAAATTCAGAACACAAACAGATCAGCCATGATTTTATTGAATGGTAGAGTAGGATCGATGGGCTGAATGGTACATTTCTCATCCTATTTCATTATGCTCATATGTATGTTCAAGAAATATATCATGTCGAAACGCCACCATCTGCAAGTTCCCCTCCAAGCCACTCACATCCTGATTTGGAAATATATTACTATTGCTAGGTCAAAAACCTGGAATTCCTTCCTAACAGCATTATGAGTTAATTGACAGCCCATGGACAGCAATGGTTCAAGAAGGCTGTTCATCATCACCTCTGCAAGGGCAGCTAAGGACAGCGCAATAAATATTGGTCCAGTCAGTGAGGCCCATGTGTCATGAGTGAGTAAAAAACATTAGAGAACTGAAAATGTAAAAGTTTTAGTTGTATCAACAAATCACTGCACCTGCAATAAAGATCTTTTCACAGTTTGCAAGCAACTAACAAGCTTTAACTGCTTTAAATGCTTACTACACTAGTTATGTTACAGCAAATTGATTATGTTACATGATGATGTGTTACATCAAATTGTGCATAAACAGTGACTGGCATTACTTGAACTATTGTGATCAAGTGCACAATCTGGAACCAAAATTGATGGGTGTGCCATAGAGCAAGAAATATCCAGTTGCTCAGCAGTTTCACACAAAAAGAATTATTTTCAGAACCCTCTCCCCATCCCCCTTTTCTGATGAAGGGTCTAGGCCCGAAATGTCAGCTGTTGTGCTCCTAAGATGCTGCTTGGCCTGCTGTGTTCATCCAGCCCCACACTTTGTTATCTCTATTTATCAGAGCCAATTGTTTTTATTGTTTATGTCTTTCTCCCAATACCTTTTCAAGTGAGTGGCTCAGTGATGGTTACTGTCAGCAGTCCAGGGTCTTCATGACTTCATTCTATTTATTATTGAACGAAGAACAAAGAACAATACAATACAGGAACAGGCCCTTTGGCCCTCCAAGCCTGTGCTGATTCATTTTGCCCCTCCATACTATAACTGTCTTTACTTACAGGATCCATATGTCTCTATTCCCTTCTTATTCATATATTCTTCTAGGTGCTTCTTGAAAGCTGCTATTATGCCCGCTTCCACCACCTCCTCTGGCAGCGTGTTCCAGGAACTCACCACCGTTTGTGCGAAAAATGTGCCTAGCACATCTCTTTTAAACTTAGCCCCTCACACCTTGAACCCGTGTCCCCTAGTAACTGAGCCCTCCAACATGGGAAAAAGCCTCATACTTTTCACTCTGTCCATGCCATTCACAATCTTATAAACTTCTATTGGGTCGCCCCTCAACCTCCTGCATTCAGTGAAAACGAACCCGGTCTATCCAGGATAACAAAGTGTGGAGCTGGATGAACACAGCAGACCACCCGGCATCATAGGAGCACAAAAGCTGACGTTTCGGGCCTAGACCCTTCATCAGTAAACCCTTTTCTGATGAAGGATCTCGGTCCGAAATGTCAGCTTTTGTGCTTCTAAGATGCTGCTTGGCCTGCTGTGCTCATCCAGCTCCACACTTTGTTATCTCGGCTTCTCCAGCATCTGCAGTTCCCATTATCTCTCTCTCTCCAGTCTATCCAGCCTTTCTTCATAGCTAAAATCCCGCATACCAGGTAACATCCTGGTAAACCTTTTCTGGACTCTCTTCAAAGCATCCACAACCTTCTGGTAGTGTTGTGACCAGAACTGTGTGCAATATTCCAAGTGTGGCCTGACGAAAGTTCTATAAAGCTACAACATAACTTGTCTATCTTTATACTCAATGCCCTTTCTAATGAAGGCAAGCATACCACAGGCATTTTTTACTACATCTACCTGCGCTGCCACCTTCAGTGATCTGTGGAACTGCACACCCAGATCCCTCTGCATATCAATACTCCTAAGGGTTCAGCCATTCACTGTATAATTTCTGCCTGTATTTGATCTTCCAAAATACATCATTTCATATTTGTCCAGATTAAACTCCATTTGCCATTTTTCTGCCCATGCCTCCAACTGATCTATATCCCACTGTATCCTCTGACAATCCTCCTCACTATCCACAACTCCACCAATCTTTGTGCTGTCCGCGAAGTTACTAATTAGACCAGCAACATTTTCCTCCAAATCATTTATGTAGATCATGAACAGCAGTGGTCCCAGCACTAATCCCTATGAAACACCATTAGTCACAGCCCTCCATTCTGAAAAGCATCCTTCCACTGCTATGCTGTGTCTCCTATGATTAAGCCAGTTCTGTATCCACTTTGCCAGCTCACTTCTGATACCATGTGACTTCACCTTTTGTACCAATCTGCCATGAGGGACCTTGTCAAAGGCTTTATTGAAGTCCACGTGAACAACATCAACTGCTTTTTTCCTCATCAATCATCTTTGTCACCTTCTCAAAAAACTCGATCAAGTTAACAACGTGTGACCTCCCCTGCACAAAATCATGCTGTTTATCACTAACAATAGGACAGCATTGGCTATTCTCCAGTCCTCTGGGACCTCACCTAAAGCCAAAGTAGATACAAAGATGGCTGTCATTGCTCCAGCAATTTGTCCTCCAGGGATATTCTGGGATAGATCCCATCATGACCTAGGGACTTATCTACCTTAATACTTTTAAGATGCATAACTTCCATTTTAATGACAACTTGGCTGAGAAATTCAACACTGCCTTTCCTGAGATCATCTTTGACCAATTCCTTCTGTTTGATGAATACTGATTCAAAGTCTTCATTTAAGACTCACCTACCTCTACGCACCACACATACATTCGCTCCTTTGTACTTGACTGGGCCAACCCTGTTCCTGGCTACCCTCTTGTTTTTTATATACGTATAAAAGGCCTTGGGATTCCCTTTAATCCTGTTTGCTAACAACTTTTCATGACTACTTTTGGCCCTTCTATTTCCTTACTTGAGTTCTTACCTATTTTTCTTATGCACTTCAAAGGTTTCATCAGTTCCCATCCTCCTAATATGCTTCTTTTTTCTTTTTCACCAAGGTCATAACATCCCTGGTCACCTAAGATTCATGTAACTTGCCCATAACTATCCTTCTCGCAGGAACATACCTGTCTTGTGTTGTAGTAATCCTGAGATAACTACTTTTGAGGTCCTACATTTCAACTTTCTTCCTAGTTCCCTATATTCTGCTTTTACGACCTCATTCCTTTTTTTAACCTATGTTGTCAGTACTAACATGTACCACGGCCACTGGCTGTTCACCATGCACCCCCCCCCCCCCCACACACACACACACACACACACACACAACAAGAATGTTTTGCAACTGCTCTGAGACATCCAGGACCCTGGCACTGGGGAGGCAACACACCATCCTGGACTCTCATTTACAGCTATAGAATTCTCTTCCCCTTATGATTGAATCCCCTGTAATTATAACATTTCTATGCCATTCTCTCCCTCTCTCTGCAGCAGAGCCAACCATGGTGCCATGAATTTGGCTGTTGCTGTTTTCCCAGAGAAGCCATTCTCCTCAAAAGTATCCAAAAAGGTAGATCTATTTTGCACGGGAATAGCCACAGGACAGTTTTGCACCACCTGCTTAGCCCTCCTGCTCATTCTGGTGGTCACCCATTTTCTTCCTGCCTGTTGAGTCTGAGTTTGTGGTGTGACCATAGCTCGATATGTGCTATTCACGATACTCTTCACTTTGTGAATGCTGTTTAGTGTCCCCAGGTGCCACTCCCACTTGGGAACTTGGGTTTCCAGGAGCTGCAGGTGGAGACACTTCTTGCACACATGCAGATCCCAGGGACTGGAAATGTGTCCAGGTTCCCACATCGAGGAAGATGAGCAGACTCTAATTTGGAAGTCTCCTGACATGCCTTTCTCCTTGCACTAAATTCATCCTTACAATGTCAAATACATTTTTATTGCTTCTGATGCTCTCTGCTCCAATAACACTTTCTCAAAACTTTCCTGTAACTCACCAACAACCAGTTTCCAGGAACTATTTAAGCTCGTGCTTGTTTATTTGCCGGAACTCTCACTGTTGACCTTCTCCTCTCTTCTCTTCACTTCTCCTCTCCTCTGAATCTTGTCTCTCCCTTTTTTTTGATTAGAGGAAGTAGGAGTGTTGGAAACACTACAGCAATGTAATGTTTGGTGCTAACCATTCCTCAACAGCAGGTTTATCCACAATCCCCTTCTCACCCGCACTGACGGCACAGTCCGCTCCCAGAATGCTAATGAGTAATGCCTCACACCCACTGGTTGGATGGCTTTGTTAGTGTTGCCCAAATTAGCATTAGCCCCACTTCTAGTAAACTGTTTAAATATAGAGATGACACGTCTCCTTGTCAACAGAATTTGATGTAATTATCACAATGTGTGAACACCTTTAGTGGCCTAAATTGTTGCTTTAGTTTCTTTAGAAATGATGCACAAACACAGTAAAACAAGCCCAATGTGTTTATGTGAGAACTGAGTGAAATGCGGAAGTTGCTATTTTGATTCTTGGTAAACACCTTTTGGGAAAAATGTACTGGTGCTATACTGAAGAATCCTTTCCTAGCTTTCACACTGCATCAGAAGGTGGTGTGTGTTGTGTGGGAGGGGGGGCTTCCAGGCCTAAATGTAGGAGGATGCTTCGCACAAGTGATGACTTGGGAATTACATGTCTAAGCTACATTCTGCACTGGGATATATCACAGCATCTGCGAATATCTGTGATGGACACTCTGCTGTGCAAACATCAAGAGGTAAGCATGACTTAACTTACTGGAACCATGGTTAAAGCGATTCCAAGAAGTCACAAACATCCAGTGCTTCAGGTTCAGACAGAATGGTGGGGAATTCTGTAAACAATGGCACCCATTGTCGTAATGTATTAGATAAGATTAACCATTTGAAACTCATATTAATGTTAACTCTGTGACAAGTTTAACCCTGAACAAATCACAGTTGTTATTTCAGAAAATAGTGAGCTCAGTATGACTGTAACAATGATTAGCCCTGGCGCTGATGGGGACACATCGTCGCTAGTCACAGATAAAAATAGCTGGCCTTCTATTTTTTTTTCCAACTCCACAGCTGGCTACATAACCACCTAACAATGCCACTCATTGTATTAGGAGAACACTTTGTAATAGGGAACATTCACAACCAGCACGGAAGACTTTGTGACATACAAGAAAAATGGATTACAAACATAACACACATTAAACACCTATGCCATTACCACGACACAAGTGATTAGTCTTCCTATATTTTGCAATCCATGGTTGCCTCTGTCACGGAAGGTGGATGGAGGCAATGTTTTCATCTGTTAATAAATAATGTATCTCAAAAACTAATGGATGGATTTCAATTAGAGATATGGTGTGAACCATGAGAAAGCTGATTAGATTTTTGTAACGATGGCAATTTGCATCTTGGAATTATTTTTAAACGAGGCAATTAATGTTGTCAGCTGTGAAAATGAAGGCAGCATTTTCAGGGCAGGTTATTGGATATGAATCAACTTGATACCTTCTCAGTGAGCATAAGACCATAAGACATAGGAGTGGAAGTAAGGCCATTCGGCCCATTGAGTCCACTCCACCATTTAAATCATGGCTGATGGGCATTTCAACTCCACTTCCCTGCACTCTCCCCGTAGCCCTTGATTCCTTGTGAGATCAAGAATTTATTGATTTCTGCCTTGAAGGCATCTAACGTCCTGGCCTCAACTGCACTCCACCACTCCCTGGCTGAAGAAATGTTGCCTCATTTCCGTTTTAAATTTACCCCCTCTAATTCTAAGGCTGTGCCCATGTGTCCTAGTCTCCCCGCCTAGCAGAAACAACTTCCCAGCATCCACCCTTTCTAAGCCATACATTATCTTGTAAGTTTCTATTAGATCTCCCCTCAACCTTCTAAACTCTAATGAATACAATCCCAGGATCCTTAGCCGTTCATCGTACGTTAAACCTAGCATTCCAGGGATCATCCGTGTGAATCTCGGCTGGACACGCTCCAGGGCTAGTATGTCCTTCCTGAGGTGTGGGGCCCAAAATTGGATACAGTATTCTAAATGGGGCCTAACTAGACCTTTATAAAGCCTCAGAAGCACATCGCTGCTTTTATATTCCAACCCTCTTGAGACAAACAACAACATTACATTCGCCTTCTTAATCACGGACTCTACTTACAAGTTAACTTTTAGAGAATCCTGGACCAATAGTCCCAGATCCCTTTGTACTTCTGTTTTACGAATTTTCTCACCTTTTAGAAAATAGTCCATGCCTGTATTCTTTTTTCCAAAGTGCAAAACCTCGCATTTGCTCACATTGAGATACAAGCTTTGATGCAATTACTTAATAAAAAAAGTTTTCTCTCTTCACTTCTGTAGTTATCGGTTACCACCCAGGCAAGGAAAAGCCTCAAGGAAGAGCTGCATAATTGTAGTAATGTTAGCAGCGTGGTGGAATTGTGTGCTCTGCTAGCACTTATTTCAGCATTTTTTATTCTTATGTTGCATCGTATGGGAAATCGTATGGGAATTATTTTGTACTGTATCACTTGGAAAGATAATTCTCTTAAAGTATGACTTAGGGAAATAAAAAGGCCAATAGTAATGGAGGTACAAAGCTGAAGGGTTCCCTTTCACTTTTTCTTTCTTTGTTCAGAACAATATCAGTTGTTCAGAGGGTAAACAAAGTGTGTGACTAAAGAGATTCCCCCTGCGGGTGCTTGTAGGCTCTTGCAGGATTAGAGATGACAACATTGTTGATCTTCACTGCCACTCTCTGTGCCTGGCGATTGGCTGACTGTCATCACAAAGTGGGTATGGCACATCTCACCCTCCATTGTAAGTCTGAGCTGCTTCACTATGGGCTTCTCTGCCTGTACTAAAAGGCTGACATTATTTTAGTACATGTGATCCTGAGTGCTATCATTATGGATTATGGACTGCTATTGTTTCTGCACTCGTGAGGCTATTTCACCTTTGTCCTTCTCCACAGCAATATATTCACCAATGTCTGTGGCAAACCTTGCAAGATATTATTTACTTCTGCTATTTCCGTGGTAATGCTTTGAAAGTTTCATGTTCATTAAGCTCATTAATGGAAGATCTGATCAGGAGTGAAACCCTTTTGGGTTAACTAGACAGCTACAGAACACTGATCATCAATATTTACTTTATCAGCATTATAATTAGCTTTTTGCAAATACCAATTAATCCCTTTTTAAGGGAGTAATAAGAATTCTCAGTAGTACTGAGCATGAATAAATGCTCCAATAATACTTCCCACTGAACTCCGATGTTTCATTCTTCACATTCTCTGTTTCATTAACATTTCTAAATGCAAGAATAAAGGCTTTCAATGATATATTCTCACAACAAAAGCTGGTTCATTGTTATCAAATATACACTGGCTACAGAAAATGATTGCTTTAAGGATACAAACTAAGAAAACATGGCACAGAATTAACAGAAGTAAGATCACACTAAGCTCCAAGACAGAAATAGTAACAGCAATAGCCTTTTGTTTACCCTTGTGTCAAAGTGATTTCTGGCGCACACTATTTCTTGAATTAGGGCACGCTGCTTCTTGTTTATTATTATACAATTCTTACAACTTGGGTCAAGTGAAAATGAAGATAATGCATCAACATGACTGGCTGAGAAGTCACGATATTCCTTCAGGATTGGTCCCAGGAGTAAACAAAGGATGTAAAATAAAATGGGATTAATGGATACTAACCATTTCAACTGCTCTAATGTGGAGCAGAAAGAATAATGAAGAAACTAACTGCAGACTGTCAGTGTGGAGCTTCTTGTGTAACAATGCAGTATTGAACCCATGTCCTGTTCCAAAGCTAGTTTCCAGACAGGGCTGGTAATCTTGGCTATAAATGTCATCTGGCGGATAAACATCTAGTCCTGCTGTCAGAAAGAGATAAACCAAATGATCCTACTCCACTTTGGCTCAACACATTCAGTTTTAAATAAAATGTCATCTGAATAAACAGGAAAATGAAGTACACAAATAGTTCTATTTGATACTTTTGAAAAATCAGTAGGCAAATACATTTGTGACACTAAAGAAAATAACCTTTGGTTACTTTAGTCAGCTCTGTTACAGATTCACTGAATTTCCTTGCTTGCAGTTTGAAAGGCAACATGTATTGCTCACTCATAGATAAGGCTCCATGAAACTGCATTCTGAAATTGCATTTCTTCTAAATTTCAGACCTCTCTAATATTGTGAATACTTCAATCTATCTCATAAATGTTAGGAATTGTGACTCTGACTTAATAACAAACAACAGATGCAGCACTTAACACTGATTAAGGTGGTGGCTACGTAACCAGCATTTTCTTGAGTGTTATGAGTGTGGCAGATGTTTTGCTACGTGGGTCAAACATATGATGTTTACATGAAATGGGTGATCCAGCTCAATGATTTTGGATAAGAGATCAATACCCTTCCCCATGCCCTTCTCTCCTTGTATTTACAGGCTAAAGAAGTAGTGTTTTATTTGGATCTTGTCCCTGAAATAATGGCTTTGTGCACCAATCCACCAAGGGGCGTGGTGGGCCTATCTATTTAACCGTGAGGGTTTATTTTTTGGAGTCTGTTCTCTGTTGTAACAAACAATAAGATTTTTCTAGCAAAGGAGACAGAAAGCAACCTGTTTATTTTGATTGCGATATATTGAATGGCACAAGACATTACTTGTGTAACATTGCTAAAAGTTTATGTCTTATTATCATGGATATTTAGGAAGGTTTGTAGTCACTGCAATAATATTTATATATGACTTCCAAAAGGGAGAAAACATTAATTCATCATACAACAGGTTCAATAGCCAACCTTGACAAGGAGATTGTGTCATTGCTCAATTGACTGAGTTATGTTGTCATGCATCTTTTTGTGCAACATAACAGCTCAGTCTTTTTCAATTTCTGCTGAGTTGATTTTTCAATTTTTGAAACCCTTTTCAGATGCTTTATAATCTTTTCACAACAAACCTCTTCTGATCTAGTATATACACATATATATTTCTCAATATTGATATGGCCTATTGAGGCAATGCACAGAGGAGCAGAAGCCCATTTAGTCCATTAAGTCTGTTCAATATTCGATTTATGACAGATCAATATCTCCAACATCCCTTTATGTCAATAGTAATTAGAAATTTGTCCATCTCTACTCTAAACACACTCAACCTTCAAGACCCCATAGTTTGCGAGATCAAATTGCAATGCTTCCTAAGTCTTTGAGTCAATAAATTCTTATCTCAGTCCTAAGTGATTTGCTGCTTATTTGAATGTTTGTGTTTCTAAATTACACAACGTGGAAACATCCTAACTCCATCTAACCTGTCCAAATCCTTTAAGTTTTCTTCCAAGTTTCAAACGAGATTGCATCTCATTCTTCAAAACTCTGGAGAACACAGGCCCAGTTTTCCCAATTTCTCTGCATGGGACAGTTCCATCTTCGCAGGAATAAACCTGGAGAACTTTATTTGCACTTTGTGACAATAATATCTTTCCTAAGATAAGGGGACCAAAACTGCAGTCATACCAAGGTTCTGTCCAATTCAACCAAACTTTCCCATTCATGCCCTCTTGTGATAAATATACTTGTAGAAATGATTAAAAACCAAAAGAATTGCGGATGCTGTAAATCAGGAACAAAAACAGAAGTTGCTGGAGAAGATCAGCAGGTCTGGTAGCATCTGTGAAGAAAAAAATCAGAGTTAACGTTTTGGGTCCGGTAACCCTTCCTCACAAATCTTCTGAGGAAGGGTCACCTGACCCAAAACATTAAATCTGATTTTTTTGCTTCATAGATGCTGCCAGACCTGCTGAGCTTTTCTCACAAATTCTGGTTTTGTTCCTGATTATTCTGTACAGGAATAATGGTCACATGCAAACATGAGTTAATTTGGAAAAATTGGCATGGGCTTGTTAAGTGAAAATCTTTAAAACTAACTTTCCGAAGTTTTTTGAAGAAGCAACGAAATGGGTTGGTAAAGAGAAAACTGTTAATGTAGGGGACAGTCATGGCGTGGATACAACTCCAACTGAATGATAGGAAACAGAGGACTGGTTCCCTTCCAGGTATACCCAACTTGAAGTGGATTTGTTTTACTCTCTAATGGGATTTCTGAAGAATGGTCACATTGGACTCAAAACATTAACTCTGTTACTGTCTCCATAGATGCTCCAAGACCGGCTGAGTTTCTCCAGCATTTTCAGATTATTTTCAGATTTCCAGCACCAATTTGCCTTTATGAGAGTGTAATGGTTAACAAGTTTTTTTTTCAGACTGGAGGAATGTTCCCTGGGGTTAGTATTAGCTCTTGCTTTTCCACACATATATGCATATATATTAGGAAAATATATATTAACATATATATATATATGTAAATCTCAATGACCCAGATTTCAGTGTGCAGGGGACAATTTCAAAAGCTGCGTATGCCTCAAAATGTGGAGGAATTGTAAACTATGAGGAGGACAATGTGGAACTTCGAAGAAACATTGAAAAGTCTTTGGAGCAGATGGATAGGTGCAGATAAAATTTGATGTCAGCTCGTGTGATTTGATACATTTTAGTACAAAGAACACGGAAGGACAAATTAAAATAAAGGTGTTTACTCTAAAGGATGTGTAGGAACAGAGATAACACAGTGTGGAGCTGGAGGAATACAGCAGGCAAGGCAGCATCAAAGGACCAGGAAAGCTGACTTATCGGGTCAGGACCCTTCTTCAGAAAAAACGTCAGCTTTCCTGGTCCTTTGATGCTGCCTGGCCTGCTGTGTTCCTCCAGCTCCACACTGTGTTATCTCAGGTTCCAGCATTGGCAGTTCTTACTATTTCAGTAGAAACCGAGAGACCTGGTAAGAGAACAGATGAATATATAAGTCATTAAAGATGATAGAAAGGCAGAAAGAGTTGTTAATAAAGCACACAGTATTCTGTGTCATTAGTCAGGGTATAGGGCAAAAGAGCGAGAAGGTTTTAATGAACCTACATAGGACACTATCTGAGATCTCAGCTGCAGTATTGCAGACTGTTCTTTAGGAAGGATGTGAATTCATTGGAGAAAGTGTAGATGGGGTTTGTGAGAATTGTTCCAGGGATAAAAGACTTCAGTTATGAGGACAGATTGGAGAAGTTGGGACTGTTCTCCTTCAGAGGAGAAGGCTGATGCGAAGCTTGATAGAAGTTTTCAAATTCATGACTGCTCTGGACAGAGTAATTGGAGAAACAGTGGGCACAGTTTTAAAGCGTTTTGCAAAAGAAGCAAATGCGAGGTGAGAAACAACTTTTCCAAACACAAGTGGCACTGGTTGAGAGGCAGATTGAACTGAAACATTCAAGAGGAGATTGGAAGATTATGTAAATCGAAACAACATGCAGGATTATGAGGAAAAGGCAGGCATTTGGAACACAGTTCTCTTGGTACCAGAGCAAATATAAAGCCTGTACGGCCTCCTGTGCACCATAACCATTCTATGACCCTCTGGATAAAGGAAATGGTCAGTGTTGCTTACCTGTCTGTTGTTACTGACAATCAAAATCATTGAACTGACAAATTTTAGCTCCCTCAACTTTTAGGTAATTTAAGCAGTTGATGTAAGGGGAATTGAGAGTGAACTATTATTGCTCCCGATAACTTTCAAGGATATTCTTATTTCTTAGGCTCAAAGGACATCAAAATGTGCCTTCAGCCTTCTAGTAGTGGCTCACTGGAACATTACATTGTAGCTGACAACTAAACATCAGTGTTTCAAGTCCATCTGTGACAATAGGTCTGCCCTGGCTGCTATATATAACAACTTTGGAAAGTTTTTTTGAAACCAGGTGTCAAAAAACCTCCTTCATTTTCTGTTGCTGTACCACTGCACTCTCTCCGTCTTCTAGATTCTTGTGTCATTGAAGGCTAAGAGACGAAAGACTTTCAAAAGCTGAACTTGCCAATTTAGCATTTGAGTTTGGAAAGGGCTGTCCCACATAATAATAATTCACCTCAAGGAAACAAAATCACATCGCATGCACCTCAACACCATTAAAGCTAAGTGCCAGTATTGTATAAACAGCAATTCACAAATTACTGAAGCCTTAATAAATCAGCTCCAGGAAACAAAGCTCCATACACCACAAAACCAATTACAGTTTAAAGAATCTAACAGAATACTTTCATCAGCTGAAACAGCATATGATCAGCTGAATAGCTCATTTTAAATCTGACCAATAACAAAAACAGGAAATAACTACGTAATACTGAGCATACTTATCCATACCAAAATTGCAGTCAAAACAGGGATTATATCTTCAATGTTCTCAAATTAATTATTAAAAATCAGGGGAGAGAAATGACTGCATTTTCATTAAAAGTTCTGACTTGTCATTGTGTTGCTTTTTCATCTTGTGTGGTTGTTAGCAAATGTAGTTGTGGGTCTTGGGTCCCATTATTGAACCATGTTAAAACAGGTTTCCCTCAAGCTAGTGGGAGTAAATGATGGTTTAGAGGTATTATCACTAGATTAGTAATCCAGGAAACTCAGCTAATGTTCTGGGGAGAGATAGTAGGAACTGCTGAAGCTGGAGAATCTGAGATAACACGGTATAAAGCTGGATGAAGAAGGGTCCTGACCCAAAATGTCAAACTTTCCTGCTCCTCTGATGCTGCTTGGCCTGCTGTGTTCATCCAGCTTCGCACCATGTTATCTCTAATGTTCTGGGGACCGCGTTCTAATCCCACCATGGCAGGTGCTGGAATTTGAATTCAATTTTAAAAAATCTGGAATTAAGTATCTACTGAAGACCATGAAATCACCATCAATTGTCAGGAAAAATCCATCTGGGATTGTCCTTCAGGGAAGGAAATCTGCTGTCCTGACATGGTCTGCCCTACATATTCACGTTGTTTGTTTGAGCTTCCCATGAAATTAATCCACACAGCAAAGGTGTAAAAATCCATCTGGGCTACTGTCACCATGCATTAATGTGTAATAGCTCGTAAAACTAAAAAAAATCAGAATCACTTTTTCTCCAGACTCCATAAATGCCATCACTTCAAATTAAATCTTATAATAGAATATTTTTCTGAAGAAGCGTTGAAACATCAACCTTCCTGCTCCTCTAATGCTGCTTTGCCTGCTGTGTTCATCCAACTCTACACCTTGTTATCTCTTAACAGAATATTACTACTTTTACATTTATCAACCTGATAATTTGAACGGGGCATGTCAGGAGTTGTCAATTGCTGGTGTTTGGTCTGAAAAGGACTCCAAGTTCCTTAATGACATCTCACCACTTGTTTGTTAAAAGCATAAATCAAAGAAGAAAATAACCTGCACACCAGTAGAAAGAAAGCTTAAGAACTTGGAGCTGCTTACCAAAGACCATTTTAAAAAATGAGAGCTTCACTGTGTATATTGGTGAGGGTAACACTTTTAAATGACAGCCTCCATTGAAACCATGAAAGGACAGTCTGTAACAATGAACACAGCTGGCCACATAGAGCAACAGTGACTGTACTTCAAAGCAATTCTTTGTTTGTCACGTCCTTTGATAGATTTTTGAGAGCAGTACTGAGGTGCATTGTAAGAACAATGTGTTTCTTTCACAATGGGGGCCAAACAAGGTTTTGAAATATAGAAAAGTAAATCTATAGCTTTGTTTAAATAAATGACCATCAAATTGTACAGATTCTAACATGTCGTTTCCCTTATTTTATTGCCACCTCCTGCAAGAGCTTGTAAAGCCTTTGCCTTAAACATAAGTCAGATTGTGGATCTATAGTAGTTCAACTCGTTCGGGCTTCACTTTTAATTATTTTTGAGCTTGTACACAAAGTTATTAGCATGCTTTAGATCATCCCTTAGCCAATGAAAAGAAATAAGAATCTCTAACAATTACCTTACTAATTGTTGCAATAAAACAGCATTGGGAGTAGTCAAAAACAACCACCTAACTATTTTAATTCTATTTTTAAGCACTTGACCCATTGCCTTGTATGCCTTGGCATCACAAGTATACATCTAAATACTTTCAAAATCTTATGAGGCTTTCTGCCTCTACCACCCTCATAGGCAGTGAGTTCCAGAATCTCATCACCCTCTGAGAGAGAAAACAAACTCACCTCACATCTCCTCTGAATCTCCGCCTCTTATTTTAAATCTGCGCCTCCCACACATGGATCTCTCCGTCTTCTTGTCTATCCTACATACGGCCCTCATAATTTTATACATCACAATCATATCCCCTTTTAGTCTCCTCTGCTCCAAGGAAAACAACCCCCAGTCTAATCTTTCTTCATAAGTAAACCTTTGCAACCCAGGTGTCATCCTAGTAAATGTCCTCTGAACCATCTCCAATGCTATTACATCCCACTATGATATGGATTCCAGAACTGTATACATTACTCTATGTGGCCTATACAACATTGTATACAGTTCCAACATAACTGCTCTGCTTTTAAAATTTGTACCTTGACTAATAAAAGGCAAGTTCTCCTTATTCTTTCTTAACCACCTTTTCTACCGGTCTCACTTCCTTAAGGAAACTGGTCCATATGTACACCAAGGTTCCTCTGACCCTCGGTTCTTCCAGGTTCCTACTGTTCATCGTTTATTCTCATCCCTTGTTTGCCCGAAGAAGTGCATCACCTCACATTTATCCAGATTGGTTCCCATTTGCCACTGATCATTCCATCTGGCCAGCCTGTCCGTATCTGCCTGTAATCCAGGGCTATCCTCCTCACTATTTACTCCACCTACCCATTATTGTGTAATCTGCTAATTTACTGATCAACTCACCTACATTCAAGCCTGGACCACTACATATACCATAAACGGCAAGGGCCCCAACACTGATCCCAGTAGAACCGCACCAGACACAGGCTTCCACTCACAAAAACGCCCTTCGAACATCATCCTCTGTTCCCTGCCCCTCAGCCAGTTCGGGATCTGCTAATATTTCATAGATTTGTACATAGGATGAATGTCAGAAAAAAAAGGGTTCAGAAATAAAAGAATAAAGTGTAAGAAATACTCAGCAGGTCAGTCAGCAATTACACAGATAGAATGAGAATTCATGTTTTAGGTCTAGGATCTTTAAATTAAAATCGCTAGGGAAATTGTACTGAGCAAACAGATAGAGCTGTGGGCTAAGTCTTGTGGCCCTTTATTGTAAGATCTTAAAGCAGGTTGCCCATGAGGAGTGGGGGTAGGCAATGGCCTAGTGGTATTATCACTAGATTAGTAATCCAGAAACTCAGCTAATGTTCTGGAAACCCAGGTTCGAATCCCACCATGGCAGGTGCTGGAGTTTGAATTCAATAAAGAAATCTGAAATTAAGAATCTACTGATGACCATGAAATCATTGCCGATTGTCAGGAAAAACCCATCTGGTTCCAAAATGTCCTTCAGAGACGAAAATCTGCTGTCCTGACTTGGTCTGGCCTACACGTGACCCCAGACCCACAGCAATCTGGTTGACTCTCAACTGTCCTCTGAAATGGCCTGGCGAGCCATTCAGTTGTACCAATCGCTAAGAAGTCTGAAAGAAATGAAACTGGATGGATCACCTGGCATCGACCTAGGCACTGGAAAAGACAATGCCTGAAACAGCCCTGTTGACCCTGCAAAGTCCCCCTCACTAACATCTGGAGGTTAGTGAAAGAAGGTGGGAGAGCTGTGTCACAGACTAGTTAAGCAGCAGCCTGTCATAGTCAAACTAATGCAATCATACCTGACAGAGAATGTCCCGGACACCAGCCTCACCATCCCTGAATATGTCCTGTCCCACTGGCAGAACAGATATGACAGAGGTGGTGGCAAGTGGTATACACCTCAAGAGGGTGAGACTCGAGGAGTCCTCAACACTGACATTGCTCCCCATGAAGTCTCATGGCTTCAGGTTAAACAAGGGCAAGGAAACTTCCCATTGAGTACCACATACCATCCTCCCTCAGCTGATGGATTGGTACTTCTGCATATTGAACAACATTTAGAGGAAGCACAAAGGATAGCAAGGTCCAAAAATGTACTCTGGGTGGGAGATTTCAATGTCCACCACCAAAAGTGGCTCGGCAGCAGTACTACTGATCGAGCTTGTCAGGACTTAAAGGACATAGCTGCCAGACTGCATCTGTCCATGACAGTATCAGTATGAGTGACCATTGCACAGTCCATGTGAAGATAAAGTCCTGCCTTCACATTGAGAATAACCTCCATCATGTTGTGTGGCACTATGACTGTTCTAAATGGGACAGACTTTGCATAGATCTAGCAAGTCAAGACCAGCCATCCGTGAGGCTCTGTGGGCCATCAACAGGAACAGAATTGTACTCCACCACAATCTGTGACCTCATGGCCTGGCTTATCCCCCACTCAACCTTTACCATCACCCAGGAGATCAACTCTGGTTCACTGGAGAGTGCAGCAGGGCATGCCAGGAGCAGCACCAGGCACACCTGAAAATAAACCTGGTGAAGCCACCAAACAGGACTACTTGCATGCCAAACAGCAAAAACAGCAAGCGATAGATGAGCTAAGTGATCCCACAACCAAAGGATCAGACCTAAGGTTGGTTCACTCACTGAGCTAGTTCATTAGCTTGCAGACGTTTCATTACCCTGCTGAGTAACATCATCAGTGCAGCCTCTGATGAAGGGCATCGGAAGCTGCACTGATGATGTTACCCAGCAAACTAACAAACCAGCTCGGCGAGTGAACCAACCATAACATCCACAAACTGAGCTACAAATCTACTCAAGAACCTTAGGATCAGATCTAAGCTCTGCTGTCCTGCCACATCTAGTCGTGAATGTTGGTGGACATTTAAATAATTCGCACAAATATCCCCATCCTCAATGATGGAAGAGCCCAGCACATCAGTGCAAAAGATAAGGCTGAAAGCTTTTGCAGCGATCTTTCGCCAGAAGTGCTGAGTGAATGATCCATCTGAGCCTCCTCCAGTAGTTCCCAGCATTACAGGTACCAGTCTTCAGCTAATTTGACTCACTCCCCACATGATATCAAGAAACAGTTGGAGACACTGGATACTGCAAAGGCTACAGGCCCTGACAACATTCCGGCAATATTACTGAAGATTTGTGTTCCAGACCTTGCCACTTCCCTAGCCAAGCTCTTCCAGTGCAGCTACAACACTGGCATCTACCCAACAATGTGGAAAATTGTCCAAGTGTATCTGTACACAAAAATCAGGACAAATCCAACCAGGCCAATTACTGCTCCTTCAGTTGACTCTCAGTCATCAATAAAATGATGATGTCATCACCAGTGCTATCAAGCAGCACCTGCTCAGCAATAACCTGCTCAGTGACGCCCAGTTTGGGTTCTGCCAGGGCCACTCAGCTCCTGAGCTCATTACAGCCTTGGTTCAAACATGGACAAAAGAACGCCATTCCAGAGGTGAGGTGGGTGTGACAGCCTTTGACATCAAGGCCACATTCGACCGAGTGTGGCATCAAGGACCCCTAGCAAAGCTGGAATTAATGAGTATCAGGGGGCAAACTCTCCGGTGACTGGAGCCATCCCTAACATGTTGGAAGATGGCTGTGGTTGTTGGAGGTCAGTAATCTCAGCTCCAGGACGTCTCCGCAGGAGTTCCTCAGGTTAGTGTCTTCAGCCCAAACATCTTCAGCTGCTTCATCAATGACCTTCCCTCCATCATAAAGTCAGGAGCGGGGATGTCCACCAATGATTGTATAATGTTCAGCACCATTCGTGATTCCTCAGAAACTGAAGCAGTCCATTTTCAAATGCAACAAGATCTGGACAATATCCAGGCTTGGGGCTGACAAGTGGCAAGTGACATCGCGCTACACAAATGTCAAGCTATGATCGTCACCAATAAGAGTCAATCTAACCACTGACCCTTGGCATTCGACAGTATTATCATCACTGGATCCCACACTGTCAATATCCTGGGAATTATTATTGTCCAGAAACTCAACTGGATTCACCACATAAAACAGTTACCATAAGGGCATGTCAGAAGATAGGAATACTGCAGCAAGTAACTCACCTCCTGACTCCCCAAAGCCTGTTCACCATCTACAAGGCACAAATCAGGAGTGTGATGGAATACTCTCCACTTGCCTGGATGAGTGCAGCCCCAAAAACACTCAAGAAGCTTGACACCATCCAGGACAAACAGCCCGTTTGATTGGTACTACATCCACAAGCATCCACTCCCTCCACCATCGACACTCAGGAGCAGCATGTGTACTGTGTACAAGGTGCACTGCTGAAATTCACCAAAGGTCTTGAGAGATCACCTTACAAGCCAATGACCACTTCCATCTAGAAGGACATGGGCAGCAGATATTTGGGAACACCACCACCTTCAAGTTCCCCTCCAAGTCACTCACCATCCTGACTTGGAAATGTGTTGCCGTTCCTTCACTGTCACTGGGTCAAAATCCTGGAATTCTCTCCATAATAGCATTGTGGGTCAACCGACAGCAGGAGGACTGCAGAAGTTCAAGAAGGCAGCTCATCATCACCTTCTCAAGGGCACCTAGGGATGGGCAATTAATGTTGGCCAGCCAGTGATACCCACATCCCACAAATGAATATAAAAAAATGTAGATGGGTTGATGTTAATTTTCCAAATATTTCTGGGTTTTGGAAAGGTTGGGAGACGGGGGGAAGTAGCCAATGTAAGTCCCCTCTTCAAGAAGGCAGGCAGGCAGTAAACAGGAACTATAGGCAAGTTGGCTTGACATCTTTCATGGGGAAATTGTTAGAATTGATCAATTAGAAAAATTGAGCAATTAGAAAAACTCAAGGTAATCAGAAAGAGTCTGAATGGTTTTGTAAAAGTGAATCATGTTTAACCAATTTATTGGATTTCTTTGTTGGAGTAGCATGTCTTTTGAATAACAAGGAGCCTATCGATGTACTGGACTTGGATTTCCCAAAGGCATTTGACAAAGTGCTGTATCAAAGGTTATTGCCCTGTTGTGAGCCCAGGTGATGTTACTACTGAATAAGTTAGATCCCAAACTGAAATATGACTTGATAGATTACATTTGTTTTGGTGTTAACAAGGTCATCTTTTACTGAAACACAAATACAAAATGCTGCAGATGCAGGTTTAACAATAAAACATAAGTTTAATACGGAGAAGAAAATAAGGCAAAATTGGATAAAACAAACTATGAAACTAATACATACAGTAAAATACAACCCAATTCATCCAAAGACACCATTTTACAGTACTCACACAAGAGAAATTATGATTGTCTTTAACATTTATAGGTTCTGCTTTAATTGTATTACAAATTCTGTGCCTTGAAAATTTGATAGCCTCTTTGTGGAGCGTTCAGATAACTGAGCTTAGACTTTCTCAGCTTCAAAAGCATATTCAGCATTTTAACTATATATTTCTGTACTGGAACTTCTAAATTAAACTCCTTACGTTGAGTTAACCTATTTCTTCACAGTCTTAAATGACCTCCCTTTCCTGAGAATGACTGTTTCACAAATTCAGCCTTAGCCAAAACTTCTGCCAAACTGAAAGCAAAGGATTTCTTCCAAGCTAGGGTATTTTCTCAAAATCCAAAAACAAATGCTATTAAAATACATATAAATCACACACCTTACATCATATGGCAAAACAGGAGGTTATGGTGTCAGGGTAACATAAGTAGCATTGAGACAGGATTGGCTGGATAGCAGTAAACAAAGAGAATACATCAAAGGGTGATGCCTGATTGGCAGGTAGGGGTTTGTGCTGGGACCTCAGCTTCCTACAACTGATATCAATGACTTAATTGAGGGGTCCGAAGCCAGCCAGATTTACAGACGACAAGAAGATAGGTTAAGAAAACAGCATTCCAACAGCCTCTGTAGAGACTTCCAAGATCCATACATGACAGACACTTTGAAATGAAAGTCACTGTTATGAAGGGAGTGTCTTTTTTTCTATTCATTTTGTGGGATATGGGTGTCGCTGGTTGGCCACCATTTCTTGCCCATCCCTAGTTGCCCTTGAGAAGGTGGTGGTGAGCTGCCTTCTTGACCTGCTGCACTCCTCCTGCTGTAGGTTGCCCCACGATGCTATTTTTGGAGGGAATTCCAGGATTTTGACCCAGTGACAGTGATGGAATGGCAACACATTTCCAAGTCAGGATGGTGAGTGACTTGGAGGGGAACTTGAGGGTGGTGGTGTTCCCATAGATCTGCTGCCCTTGTCCTTCTAGATGGAAGTGGTCGTCAGTTTGGAAGGCGATCTCTCAAGATCTTTGGTGAATTTCTGCAGTGCATCTTGTGGATAGTATACATGCTTTGTGCGTGTTGTTGGGGCTGCACTCATCCAAGCAAGTGGGGAGTATTCCATCACACTCCTGACTTGTGCCTTGTAGGTGGTGGACAAGTTTTGGGGAGTCAGGAGGTGAGTTACTCACAGCAGTATTCCCAGCTTCTGGCCTCCTCTTGTAACCACTGTGTTTATGTGGTGAATCCAGCTGAGTTTCTGGTCAAGGATTACCCCCAGGATGCTGAAAGTGGGGGATTTAGTGGTGGTAACACCATTGAATGTCAAGGGGTGGTGGTTAGATAGCCTGGCATTTTTGTGGCGCAAACATCACTTGCCACTTGTCAGCTCAAGTGTGGATATTGGCCAGATGTTGTTGCATTTGAACATGGACTGCTTCAGTATCTTAGGAGTCGCGAATGGTTCTGAGCATGTGCAGTCATCGGCAAACATTCCCACTTCTGACATAACGATGGAGGGAAGGTCATTGATGAAACAGCTGAAGATGGTTGAGCCAAGGACACTACCCTGAGGAACTCCTGTAGAGATGTCCTTGACCTGAGATGATTGACTTCCCACAACCACGACAATCTTCCTATGTGTCAAGCATGATCCAATAACCAGAGAGTTTGCCCCCTGATACCCATTGATTCCAGCTTTGCTAGGGGTCCTTGATGCCATATTCGATTGAATGCAGCCTTGATGTCAAAGGCTGTCACACCTACCTCACCTCTGGAATTGTGTTCTTTTGTCCATGTTTGAACCAAGGCTGTAATGAGGTCAGGAGCTGAGTGGCCGTGGCAGAACCCAAACTGGGCGTCACTGAGCAGGTTATTTCTGAGCAGGTGCTACTTGATAGCACTGTTGATGACACCTTCTATCACTTTACTGATGATCGAGAGGAGACTGATGGGACGGTAAATTGGCCATGTTGGATTTGTCCTGATTTTTGTGTACAGATACACTTGGACAATCTTCCATATTGTTGGGTAGATGCCAGTGTTGTAACTGTACTGGAACAGCTTGGCTACGGGAGCGGCAAGTTCTGGAGCACAAGTCTTTAGTACTGTTGCCAGAATGTTGTTGGGGCCTGTAGCCTTTGCAATATCCAGTGTCTCCAACCATTTCTTGATATCACGTGCAGTGAATCGAATTGGCTGAAGACTGGTATCTGTAAGGCTGGGGACGATTGGAGAAGGCCAAGATGGATTGTCCACTTGGCACTTCTGGCTGAAGACTGCTGCAAAAGCTTCAGTCTTATCTTTTGCACTGATGTGCTGGACTCTTCCATCATTGAGGATGGGGGTATTTGTTTGAATTACTTAAATGTACAGCACCATTCATGACTGGATGTGGCAGGAATGCAGAGCTTAGATCTGATCCGTTGTTTGTGGGATCGCTTAGCTCTGTCTATCACCTGCTGCTTTTGCTGTTTGGCGTGGAAGAAGTCCTGTTTGATGGCTTCACCCAGTTGACACCTCATCTTCAGGTGCGCCTGGTGCTGCTCCTGGCATGCCCACCTGCACTCTCCATTGACCCAGGGTTGATCCCCTGGCTTGATGGTCATGGTTGAGTGGGGGATATGCCAGGCCATGAGGTCACAGATTGTGCTGGAGTACAATTCTGTTCCTGTTGATGGCCCACAGAGCCTCAGGGATGCCCAGTCTTGACTTGCTAGATCTATGCACAGTCTGTCCCATTTAGCACGGTGACAGTGACACACAACATGATGGAGGTTATTCTCAATGTGAAGGCGGTCTTCATCTCCACAAGAACTGCGCGAAGGTCACTCTTACCGATACTGTCATGGACAGATGCAACTGCAGCTGGCAGATCTATAAGGATAAGGTCAAATAAGTTTTACCCTCTTGTTGGTTCCTTCCACCTGTCGCAGACCCAGTCTAGCACCTATGTCCTTTAGATCTTGACCAGCTCTATCAGTAGTATCGCTGCTGAGCCACTCTTGGTGGTAGACATTGAAATCACCCACCCAGGATGGACCCTTGGGTTGGGCCATGAAGGGAACAATGGTGGTAAAGTATGCTGTTGTGAAGAGGACATAAGGAGGATGCAGACAGACAGAGGTGCTCAATGGGTGTGAAAAATCTGATAGATGGAGTATAATGTGGAAAAGCATGAGATTGTTCACATTGGCAGGAAAATGAAAATTAAACAGACTGTACCTAAATGGAAAACAACTGTAGAATTCTAGTGTGCAGATGGACCTAGGTATTCCACTGCATGAGTCACAAACAGTTGGTGTGCAGATCAACAATTAATTAAAAAGGCTAGTCAAATGCTATCCATTATTATGAGGGGAACAGAACTATACGCAATGATGTTAGGCTTTTTATAAGTGCATTAGTGAGACCACATCTCCGATACTATGTGCAGTTTTGCTCCTTATTTTAGGAAGGAAGTAAATGCTTTGGGAGCCATTCAGCAGATACTTACAGCTTGATATCAGGAATGACCAGCGTGTCCGAAGAGAAAGGTTGGAGAGACCAGTCTCTTTTTCACTGGAGATTAGAAGAGTGAAGGGTAATTTGATTAAAGTGCACAATGTCCTGAATGTTCTTAACAAGGTAGACATTGAAAGGATGTTTCATTTTGTGGGTGAGTCTGGACTGGGACTGGCAGGGGGAGCACTGTTTAAAAATTAAGGGTCACTCTTTTAGGCCAGAGATAAGGAGAACATTTTTCTCTCAGAGGGTTATTGTGACTTTGGGACTCTTTGCCTTAGGAGGTGGAGGAAGCAATTTTAATGTATATTTTCATGAGGAAGTAGTTAGATTTTTGTTAGGCAAGGGAATCAAATCTCGTCAGGAGTAGTTGGGAATATGGTATTCTAAACAGAAACAGATTAACCATGATTTTATTGAATGGCAGACTTCAGGGGTCCAATGGTCTACTTTGTTTTTTTTTGTCAGAACAGTTTAAATCACATGAGCTGTGCAGTAATTATGGAAAAGATGATCCCAAACTAAACTGAAGTTGTTTTGCTTTATTCATTACTACGGCCAGTTTAAACTGGAGTAGCATTCATTACCAAGTGTACCTCCAGTTAGCTCTCTGCACACGTTAACTGTTATAAAACCAAAAAAGAGACCTTATCATCAAACTCTATTATTGTAAGATTTAGAATACTATTGAAATTAATATATTCAGAGCTTTTGTCTGGAAAGTCTAAACAATTCAGTTATTTTAATTTACCAGTTGCCTGGTTAAACTATATATTTTTCACAGTAATAAATTCTCAATGGCTACGTTGTGGACGTTCAATGTGAATAGCACAGCTGTCTTATTTAAATACTTATAAGAAACATTACCCTTTAAGGGAATCTAATTTTAGATTTAAAATTTTCTTTAAGCATATTCAAGCATAACATAACAGTGTGAATTGTTCTTTGCTGCAGGTGAAATTAGCATAATGCAGATCAGACCAATTAAAAGCCTCGATAATATGTTTGGGAATCTAAATAAATTAGCGCGTACTTCTTTAGTAAACCTTCAGTTTGCTAATGAACTTACAGTAATATTCAGTAAAGCAGGAACAACAGAATTGAGCAGATTAATTTCCAAAATGTACAGTCCCAGTGTTCTAATAATATTGACATTTGCTTGATAAAAGAACTACACAGTCATTGGCACATTTATTGGAAAAACTAGATTGATGCCTGATGACATTACCATTGGCTCATTTTCCTGCAGTAGTAATATGTAGTTTGAGCTCTACTGTACAACTACTTCATGCCTTCCTTAATGAAGGCAGTGTTCGTGCTTTGATTTTTAAACAAAGGCTCATTTCCCAAGGTCTCCGTTTGTTGAGATAAGATATACAGCTTACACAGGACATTTCTGTGGGAATATTAATTATTACCATATCGTGTTCTTTGTGAAAGGACAGTTGCTCTGTGTTTGACCCAGAGATCAACTGTTTTGGCACTTGCAATGGCAATACAAAGTACTAGTTTTGTCAAGGTATAATCCAGCAGATAGAAATGTTAATGTCGTCATAGAATCCCTACAGTGTGGAAACAGGCCCTTTGGCCCAACAAGTCCACACGGACCCTCAAAGCATCCCACCCAGACAATTCATGCTTTAACCCACCTAATCTACACATCCCTGAGCACCACGGGTAATGTAGCATGGCCAATCCATCTACCCTGCACAGCTCTGGCCTGTGGGAAGAAACCCACGCAGACACTGGGAGAACATGCGACCTCCACAGACACAGTCACACGAGGGTGGAATCGAACCAGGTTCCTGGTGCTGTGAGGCAGCAGTGCTAACCACTGAGCCATCGTGCCACACCGTGCCGTCTTATCTGTTGTATCTTTAGTTGTCTATTCTTTTTCTGATTATCAATTGGAAATGTATTGTTGTTGTTGCACTCATCATTCTTTCAACAAATTTTCTATAAATTTAACGTGTTCAAAAATTCTATTTGCAATATTTAAATGAACCGTCCTAATCCTGAGCTGCCATTCCACTTCCCACCTTCAAATACACTCATACCATGAACTCCAGGCAAGTGGATAGTGGAATTAACCCAATAACCAACAATCAGAACCCAAAACTCTCTTACTGTGATAATGAAATGAAGTGACCCAAGATGAGCCTATCCAACGTGTGACATTTTTTAATGGTGTGATTGCACTAAAGGTATGAATTTTCAGTCGAGTCATTCAAGTCACCCACAACAACATTTACAGCAGCCCCTGGTCAGATATTTACATCTATTTCTTCGTAGTATTTAAACGCTGGGTAACATCAAACGCTAGCAAAATACTAACATGGTAACTGACTCTCCACTGTGGAAAAAAGTAAAGTTTATGGTTTGTACAGCTTATCCCGTGAATGGTATGGGAACATTTTAAATAAAAATTAAACAAAAGAACTGCAGATACTGTAAATCAGAAGCAAAAACAGAAATTGCTGCAAAGCTCGGCCGGTCGGGCAGCATCTGTGAAGAGAAATCAAAGTTAATGTTTCGGATCTGGTGATGCTTCCACAGAATGTTTTAAACTCTGCCTTGAACCATGATTATATTTGTGAGGGTGTCTCAACCCATTGCCTTCTGGCTGAAGGCCCTTGGAATCACACTTCATTCCATTCTACTACTGATTGCACAGTCTGCACTGGTCTCAGGCATTATTTTCTGTCACTTGGTTCTCTAAATCCTTGTGCCTTTTTAACTTAATTCTCCACCTGAATGGGCCAAATCAAACCTCCCTCTTTAACCATACTTCCATTGAGCCACCAGAAGGCTTGATGCACAATTTTACTTTGTGGGTTACCTGGCTCATCACCATCTGAGAGACAGATATTTGCTATATCTAATAGGGATGTGCAGCTTAGGTGGATTGGTCATAGGGATATCAATTATCAAATTCAGAGATGTTCTTACACAGCTCTGGAGTAGGTGGGACTTAAACCCAGGTCTCCTGGCTCAGAGGCAGGAACACTACCACCATACCACAACAGCCCCAACCACTGACAGATATTTTCTAATCAACCTTTTCAGACAAATTATTTTAAACCTCTGGAACAGATGGGATTTGAACCTGGGTCTCTTCGTTCAGAAGCAGGGACATCACCACTATACCACAAGTATCCTAATCTCTGACAGACATCCTACTAACACACACTGTGCTTGGGTCAGCTTGTGCTGGTTGTTGAAATACGACATGAATAATTTCATTCCAGAGACACGATACGTTCTAGACCAACATGAAAGTGGAACAGCTCTGTATCACAGCAACACGTGTAACATTATTGGCCTTTCAAACAGTTGCTAGCAGAATTGGTTTATCTACAATTCGTATTTTCAAAGCTACCATTAAATAAATTAAAATCTATTTGGTTTACACTGTTAATTGCAGAAATACTACCTACAATACATTAGCCCACCAGGAGCTGGGGAAGGTACTGTGATTATGCCTAGAACAAGCAAGCACTCTATTGTATCAATTACATTCCAAACAAACTCCACAGCTGCACCATTGTGGTTTGAGGTTAAAGCTGCTTTATTCACAAACAAGGATGTTCTATTTCAAATAGAAGGATGATCTATTTAAAAATTCTCAATCACAATTGCCTGGTCAGCAAATGCTACGACTTAACTCCTATTGAAATAAAGATACACTTGTACACTTTTTCTTGGCACATTGCAATCTTTTACCCCTTCCTCCTGGCTCTGATTGAAGGAAGTAGGGTCTTGAAATTAATCTCAACAATTCTGCTAGGCGGAGGTGTGTGTGTGTGTGAGAAATCCTGCTGAACTCCATTTCGCACTTCATTTTTGAATTAAACTGAAGGTGGTATGTCATCTTCATGTAATAGCAGAATACGTGTAATAGCAGAAATTGGTAAATAACAAATTCTGATGCCATCTGACAGCATTCTCTTTTTACTTATATTGTAAAACAGAAGATGATGAGAGATTTAAGGCGAGTAGTTGATGTATTATTGCTCATGGTAAACTTTTCCAGTATGTCCTCCAGGATAAGAAAATATTACATAAAAAAATGCGAAACGTAATAGTAGTTCCATAAGTGAATTGTTCTGCTAACATCTCAGTTATACCGTCTAGAATCATTTTGTGGGCAGTGCAAAATGCAGCATGCTTTGTTTAATTTTAATTAAAAAAAGACAATTATGGGATATAGTGGCCTAAAATACATCACTAATTAATGTAAGATTTCTCTTCCTTTCCCTAGGCCGCCTGGATTAAGAGCTCAGTGAGCTCGTATTCAGCGAGGGTAGAGTTTTTGAATGATTGACAACTTGAATAACTGTCCACAGATGAAAAGGATACTGATCTGCATTGAAATAATGGAGACACTCACAACAGCATTTGGCTGATGGCTATACTACCAACACAAATGAGGGGACTGCGTCACCCATGCATTGGAACTGAACAGTATGACTGAGCAAATGATTGAGCAAGTTGGCCCTGGACAGAAACTCAGCCACATCTCACCACCTCACTGATTAGATCATTAAGTTGTAAATGAGAAATCTCGATCCACCAGCAATTAAAGGCCTGAAGTTGGCACATAATGACCATAGGGCTACATCTCAGCATCTCCCTGATCACTTGGCTTCCTGATATATGAGAAAGGTGGCTAGTTTCCTGACTGTGAAACCATGGCAACCTGCCTGATGGATTGGGGAGGTGCCTCCAACTGCCCCAATCTGGGACAATAGGGGCATGAATTGGGGGTGGGTGGTGGGGACAGAGAGAGATGCCTCTGAAACCCACCTTCTGCCCTTGCTTTCGAGCCCCGCCGATCCACTTCTCCTCTTTAAATAATGAAATGTTTTGCTGGTGGACACAGGCAGAATGTTTCCCTGTGTGGATACAAACATAACTAGAAGCATCAGTGGAAGGCAATCATGAAGAAATCCCACTGGGAACTCAGAAGAAACCACTTTTCCCAAGGAGTGTCCAGAATGACGATCTTGCTCCCAAAGGGAGTGGTTGAGTGAGTAGTATTGACGCCTTTAACTGAAATCTTGACAAACTCATGAAGGGGGGAGTGGGAGTAGAGGGTGGCAATGATAGATTTAGGAGAAAGAAAGTAGCAGGCTCAAGTAGAATATACATGCTCGTACACATGCTGTTTGTGCTGGGTGGTCTATTTTTGAGCGGCATGAGCTAGATATATTTAATTCCACGTACTGATGTACATGCAGAATGCAAGCTCCTGTGATGTTTTAGTGAAACTACTAATTGTATTTGAGTTTCAAATGGCAGGCCTCTGTTAATCCTGACGGCAGTAACTGGCTGTGGTTAAAGTGACATGATACCATCAGTTGCAGGAACCAGGGTCACGAGTCAGTCTTGGTCCTCTCAACTTTTCTCAAGGGGGTACAATTCACTCTTGTGCTGTCAGCTTTCTTTACAACAGAATTTAATGCATATTTTGTCCAATCAAATTGTGTGCCTTGTCATTGTTTTCTTTGCAACAATCTCCTCGCCATTAAGCCATGCAGTTGCAGTACTCAGCATTGTGACAAATGAAAGGCCCCCCATACCCACTGCAGTCGAGAATATGAGACACTGAGCTGTGGTGAGAGCAGAACGACAGTTCTGCATTCTTCTTCCTCCACTTTCTGTTGTTGAAATATTTATTAGGGGGATGGATTAATTGACCTGGAGACTTATAACAGCTGCCAGGATCTACAGGGAAACACAGAAATAAAGAAGATAGGAGCAGGAGTAGGCTATTCTACTCCTCGAGCCAGCTGTGCCATTCAATATGATTATGGCTGATCAACGAGCTCAATACCCTAATCCTGCCGTCCTCCCATATTGCTTGATCCCTTTAGCTACAAGAGCTATATCAACCTCCTTCTTGAAAACACCTAATATTTTGGCCTCAGAGATAACAAAGTGTGGAGCTGGATGAACATAGCAGGCCAAGCAGCATCTCTGGAGCACAAAAGGGTCTAGGCCCGAAACGTCAGCTTTTGTGCTCCTGAGATGCTGCTTGGCCTGCTGTGTTCATCCAGCTCCACACTTTGTTATCTCAAATTCTCCAGCATCTGCAGTTCCCATTACCTCTGATATATTTTGGCCTCAACCACTTTCTATAACAGTGTATTCCACAGACTTGCCACTCTCTGGCTGAACAAATTTCTCCTCATCTTAGCGCGAAAAGATTTACGCTTTAGCCTGAAACTATGACTTCTTGCTTCAAGGCTCCACCACTATCAGGAACACTCTTCCTGCATCGAACCTGGCGAATCCTGTTAGAATTTTATGGGTTTCTGTGAGATCCCCCCCTCGTTCTTCTAAACTCCAGAGAATACCGTCCCAACTGACTCAATCGCTACTCGTATGTCTGTCCTGCCATGCCAGGAAATCAACTTGGTAAACTTCCGTTCCATTCCCTCTATCACAAGGGCATCCTTCCTCAGATAAGGAGACCAAAACGCACACAATATTGCCGGGATAGCCTCAACAAGGCCCTGTATAATTGCAGCAAGACATCTGGTGGCAAGCAGTAAAATCTTCCTGCTTCTGAAAGGGAACTTTACTCACGGGTTCAGGAAGTTTGTTATTTTAATAAAGGAAATAGCACTGCATTTCTGTTTGAGCTGGTGGAAAATTATTGGGCAACGTTTGCCCATTTTCTGTTAGTACGGGGGTTGTGCGTATTAAATGGTGAGTAATGTGCCCACGATGACTGCCTGGAAAACCAATCCGGATGCCAGCCAATCAGCTCATTACGAGGTGAGCATGGGTGAGCTTCTTGGTGAAGCGTAGGCTTTAACACCAGTGACCTGGGCCATCAGAAACCGCCATCCACATGATTCTCAAATATCCCATTTCTGGCCAGCTCGTTGGAGGACCCAATGGTGAGACGCTGAACAGCTTTTCATTATTTAAAAGACCTCTAATAGGTCATCCATCAGCTGCCTTCTTTCATGAGTGAAAACACACAGCCTGTCACTCCAAATATGTGAAATCCCCACTCTGGTATCAGCTCTGTACATATTCCTTCCCAATGCTCCGATATTGTTCTTGCAGTTTGGTGACCAAAACTGCCTGGAAGTATATGCTTGAAGTACGTGCAAGAATAAAATCAACCATGTAATCACACAAAAAATGTGGAGAGAATTCTATTTGAGCCAATATTGATACGATAGAAAAAATTGTTCACTGGGCAATGTGTTTAGACCAACAATGGGATGTGTCCTGTTGTTACTGTAACACAAATAGTCTAACTCACTACAAAATAAAATGTAAGTTGAACACGTGGCTACAGGGATGGTGCAGGAGGGAGGGTTTTGGATTCTTGGATAATTGGGGCTCTTTCTGGGGTAGGTGGGACCTCTACAAGCAAGATGGTCTTCACCTGAACCAGAGGGGTACCGATATTCTGGGGGGGAAATTTGCTAAGGCTATTCGGGTGGATTTAAACTAATTCAGCAGAAGAATGGGTACCAAAATTGTAGTTCGACTATAGAAAAGGTTGAGAGTAGGGAGGTCGGAAATAAAGTTTCAGGGACGCAAGATGGCACCAGCAAGCAAGAAGTTGGTTTGAAATGTGTCTACTTCAACGCCAGGAGCGTCCGGAATAAGGTGGGGGAACTTGCAGCATGGGTTAGTACCTGGGACTTCGATGTTGTGGCCATTTTGGAGACATGGATAGAGCAGGGACAGGAATGGTTGTTGCAGGTTCCGGGATTTAGATGTTTCAGTAAGAACTGAGAAGATGGTAAAAGGGGCGGAGGTGTGGCATTGTCGGTCAAGGACAGTATTACAGTTGCAGTAAGGATGTTTGGGGACTCGTCAACTGAGGTAGTATGGGCTGAGGTTAGAAACAGGAAAGGAGAGGTCACCCTGTTGGGAGTTTTCTATAGGCCTCCGAATAGCTCCAGAGATGGAGAGGAAAGGATAGCAAAGATGATTCTCGATAGGAGTGAGATAGGTAGTTGTCATGGGGGACTTCAACTTTCCAAATATTGACTGGGAACGCTATAGTTCGAGTACTATAGATGGGTCAGTTGTGTCCAGTGTGTGCAGGAGGGCTTCCTGACACAGGATGTAGATAGGCCAACAAGGGGCGAAGCCACATTAGATTTGGTACTGGGCAATGAGCCCGGCCAGGTGTTAGATTTGGAAGTAGGTGAGCACTTTGGTGATAGCGATCACAATTCTGTTATGTTTACCTTAGTGATGGAAAGGGATAGGTGTATACCACTGGGCAAGAGTTATAGCTGGGGGAAAGGCAATTACGATGAGATTAGGCAAGATTTAGGGAGCATAGGATGGGGAAGGAAACTGCAGGGGATGGGCACATTAGAAATGTGGAGTTTATTCAAGGAAAAGCTCCTGTGTGTCCTAGATAACTATGTACCTGTCAGGCAGGGAGGAAGCTGTAGAGCACGGGAGCCATGGTTTACGAAGGAGGTGGAATCTCTGGTCAAGAGGAAGAAGAAGGCTTATGTTAGAATGAGATGTGAAGGCTCAGTTAGGGCGCTTGAGGGCTATGAGGTAGCCAGGAAAGACCAAAAGAGAGAGCTCAGAAGAGCCAGGAGGAGACATGAGAAGTTGTTGGCGGATGGGATCAGGGTAAACCCTAAGGCTTTCTATAGGTATTTAAGGAATAAAAGAATGACGAAAGTAAGATTAGGGCCAATCAAGCATAGTAGTGGGGAGTTGTGTGTGGAGTCAGAGGAGATAGGGGAAGCACTAAATGAATATTTTTCAACAGTATTCACACTAGAAAATGACAATATTGTCGAGGAGAATACTGAGATACAGGCTACTAGACTAGGTGGGATTGAGGTTCACCAGGAAGCGGTATTAGAAATCTTACAGAGGGTGAAGATAGATATGTTCCCTGGACCGGATGGGATTTATCCTAGGATCCTCTGGGAAGCCAGGGAGGAGATTGCCGAGCCTTTGGCATTGATCTTTAACTCGTCATTGTCTACAGGAATAGTGCCAGACGACTGGAGGATAGCAAAAGTGGTTCCCCTGTTCAAAAAGGGGAGTAGAGACAACCCTGGTAATTATAGACCAGTGAGCCTTACCTCAGTTGTTGGTAAAGTGTTGGAAAAGGTTATAAGGGATAGGATTTATAATCATCTAGAAAAGAACAAATTGATTAGGGATAGTCAGCATGGTTTTGTGAAGGGAAGGTCGTGCCTCACAAACCTTATGGAGGTCTTTGAGAAGGTGACTAAACAGGTAGATGGGAGTAAACCGGTTGATGTGGTGTATATGGATTTCAGCAAGGCGTTCGATAAGGTTCCCCACAGTAGGCTATTGTACAAAATGTGGAGGAATGGGATTGTGGGAGATATAGCAGTTTGGATTGGAAATTGGCTTGCTGAAAGAAGACAGAGGGTGGTAGTTGATGGGAAATGTTCATCCTGGAGACCAGTTAATAGTGGTGTACCACAAGGGTCGGTGTTGGGTCCACTGCTGTTTGTCATTTTTATAAATGACCTGGATGAGGGCCTAGAAGGATGGGTTAGTAAATTTGCAGACGACACTAGGGTCGGTGGAGTTGTGGATAGTGACGAAGGATGCTGTAGGTTGCAGAGAGACATAGATAAACTGCAGAGCTGGGCTGAGAGGTGGCAAATGAAGTTTAATGCGGACAAGTGTGAGGTGATGCACTTTGGTAGGAGTAACCGGAGTCAAAGTACTGGGCTAATGGTAAGATTCTTGGTAGTGTAGATGAACAGAGAGATCTTGGTGTCCATGTACACAGATTATTGAAAGTTGCCACCCAGGTTGACAGGGCTGTTAAGAAGGCATACAGTGTTTTAGCTTTTATTAATAGAGGGATCGAGTTCCGGAACCAAGAGGTTATGCTGCAGCTGTACAAAACTCTGGTGTGGCCGCACTTGGAGTATTGTGTACAGTTCTGGTCACCGCATTATAAAAAGGGTGTGGAAGCTTTGGAAAGGGTGCAGAGGAGATTTACTAGGATGTTGCCTGGTATGGAGGGAAAGTCTTACAAGGAAAGGCTGAGGGACTTGAGGCTGTTTTCATTAGAGAGAAGAAGGTTGAGAAGTGACTTAATTGAAACATATAAAATAATCAGAGGGTTAGATAGGGTGGATAGGGAGAGCCTTTTTCCTAGGATGGTGACGGCGAGCATGAGGGGGCATAGCTTTAAATTGAGGGGTGAAAGATATAGGACAGATGTCAGAGGTGGTTTCTTTACTCAGAGTAGTAAGGGAATGAAACACTTTGCCTGCAACGGTAGTAGATTCGCCAACTTTAGGTACATTTAAGTCGTCATTGGATAAGTATATGGATGTACATGGAATAGTGTAGATTAGATGGGCTTCAGATCGGTATGACAGGTCGGCTCAACATCGAGGGCCGAAAGGCCTGTACTGTGCTGTAATGTTCTATGTCTATGAAATCAATATGAAAGTGGACATAGTGAAAAAAAACCTCATTGCTGAAGAGAGTAAAATTGGTGTTTTCATTCTAACTCCAATCATTTCCAGTTTGAGAAAGGAATCATTTCCACTTGGAACACCTCCTGCATATTCCTCAATCAAAGAAGTAACAAGACAATGCAATTACAAGCAGAGCAACTTTTGGTATACAAACCAAACTCCTTAGGATATTAAAATTCTCCACGCCTCTTTGTTGAAGAAAACAGCCTACTCGTTTATGTATGTGTATTGCAACAGACGAACATTGTGGCTTGTCGCAATTATAGTTTAAAAGTACCTAAAAGCAGGAATGCACATAGCACCATTGTTCCCTTTAAATAGCAACATATAAACATATGCATTACTAATGTCTTAGTATTTTCAGTTGAGGCTATTTAATACCAATGGTGATGCGAGTGAAGGAGTAGCAAAGTTGTCTTTCTGGTACAAAGACATTCAAGATAAGTTTAATTAGCCTCTTTCAAAAAATAATCCTTGCATGAACCACATTTCTCCCATCCCATAATAAAAATCTCTTCAAGTGTAATCTTTGGTTACTGCACAACTGTATAACTAATTAAGGTCAAATTAAGGTCAGTCTGAAGAGTTATTCCACTTTCACTTCATAGAAAGCCATTTTTAATTAGCTGATAACTCCAACAGCCTGGCCATCTGTCTGCTACTTATCCTGTACAGGCAAAGCTGTTTTCCAATGAACCTCATTAAAATCCAGAATAATAGATACCTGGAAATAGATTACAAAACTGAGACAATCTTCCTGTTCAGTTAATATCCTACAATGTGTGAGTGAACCAGAGATTAGGTTACAGCCTTGAATCTATTAATTTGCTAAAGTAGCTGTTTTTGTTTGCACCTTCAGTGCTTTTATGCATTTCCTAATGGTGAAAACTTTGGTGTCATGCTGGCTTGTGAACAGTAAAACTGTTGGATTGTATGAAAATTTGCAGTCATCTGGAAGGAAATTGCATTCAATGCAGCTCACTTAAAATCAACACCGGTGCAGTCAAAAAATGTGGAGGATAAACCAACTGGAATTGAAAAGCATCTGATTGAGTACAATTATGTTATACTCAAATTGGTGGCAGTAGCATTCACCCCCAGTATGCTGCAGGCTAGAACCCAGTTGTAAACCCTCAGAGATCCACCAAGGCTGGGAAGATCTGTTTGGGTAGCATTACTGGACCCTGATCACATGAAATTACCAGCAATGTTTAAATAATTTACCAGCAGCAGGTCCTTAATTTGAAACCACTTTTAGAAGACTGCATTCTTGAAACATTTAACCGAAGATTGTGCAGGAGCATGATTTTTGCCCAGCAATAATGCACCTTATGATATTGTTCGTTTATTTCTTGAGACCAAACATTGCCTGCGATAAAAACTTTTTTTAAATACTGAATTCAGTCTGTGTTCATTTACAATCAAATTTGCTGTTCCCCATACTTCATGCTGGTCCTTGGCTACACGACCCAAAAATGCAGCTTTAGTTTCTACACGTGAGCTGCTGCTGCCCAGCTCTGCCTCAGCACGAACTCCCTTGAAGCCTCTGGAATCTCTCCATCCTCGTACTGCTGGTCTGACATCTACTTTGGAATGAGCAGTTGATTTGCCCAGCATCTCTGGGAAGACCAAAGCCTTCATCCTTGTGACACATACTGGCCACTAACTCCATCCCTCTCCCTGGTTGTAAGATGCTGTTCAAAGCCTTGATCCCATATGTGATGCCAAAATTCCTGCACCATAAGGCTGTCTATTCTCCCGACTCCATTCATGGAACTTGTTCTTTTCAGACTTGACTATTCTGCTAATCCCCTGGCCAACCTCCCACATTCTACCTCGCATAAGCCTGAGGTTATCTATCACACCTTACCCTGTAGGCCTGTTCTTATTCACAAAAATTCCCAGGCACCCTGTGCTTGCTGATTTATATTGAGTCCTGCTTGAACTGCTCCCTGATTGCTTAGCTTTGGTTTTAATTCCCTCCCTCACTGTGTTATCTCCACCTATCTCACAACCCTCTGCACCCTGCAAATTCTGGCCTCTCGAAGCCATCCCCAATTTTCTTTGCTCCATTTGTGACTGCACTTTCAGCTGCCAAGCTCCCAAGATTTGGAATTCTATCCTTACACCTCTCCACAAAGGGTCTTGCTGTGCAGTGGCAGTGTTCCTACCTCTGGGCATGAAGATCTGAGTTCAATTCCCATGTCTGAACATGAACATGCTCTTTAAAACCTACCTGTCGGGCCAATATTTCTTGATGGGGCTCGTGCCAACATTTGTTGAGGTGCTTTGGGATGTTTTATTGTCTTAATGTGGCTACATAAATGCCACATAAATGTTGTTCACCGTATGTCGCTACTACTATAATGTTCTGGGCTTTAGATGTTTCAGGTGTGATAGGGAGGGACGTGAAAGAAGTCAGAGTGTTGCATTATTGTTGAGGGAGAATATCACAGCTGTACTGAGAGAGGACACCTTGGAGAGCTCATCCAGACGGACCAAATGGGTTCAGCTCAGGAATAAAGAAGGGCGCAAACACTTTGTTGGGATTGTACTGCAGACATCCCAACAGTCAATGGGTGATAGAGAAACAGGTACGTGGACAGATTATAGACAAACGTTAAAACAACAGGGTTTTGTTGTGACATGTCATTTTAATTTCCCTCATACTGACTGAGACTCGCTCGGTGCTGGGGCTTGGAATGCAGGTGGCATCTGTTAGGTGTGGCCAGCACATTTTTTTTCAAACTATGTGTAAATAGCACAATTAGGGAAGGGGCCACACTAGACCTTGTATTGGGGAATGAGGTGATCGAAGTTTCAGTGGGGGAACAGTTCAGGAACACTGACCATAATTTCAATGGTTTTAAGCTACTTATGGATGAGAATCACAGTAGTTCTTTGGGTGAAAGTACTGCACTGTGGAAAGGCTAACCACACAATATTAGGCAGGAACTGGGAAATATAGATTGGGTACAGCTGTTTCTTGGTAAAACTACATCTGGAATGTGGGAATCTTTTAAAGACCAGTTGATTAGAATTCAGACCAGCAAGTTCCTGTGAGGATAAAAGGTATGGATTCAGGATTCAGGAACCTTGGAAGACAATAGAAACTGAACACTTAGTCAAAAATAAAAAGGAAGCATAAGTAAGGTTTAGGAAACTGAAGACAGATAAAGCCCTTGAAGAATACAAAGATAGCAGGAAGTATACAGTAAATGGCAGAGCCCTTAGTAGCATGAACCTATAGAGGGATCTAAGTGTATAAGTCCACATTTCCCTGAAAGTGGCAACAGAAGTGGGATAAGGTGGTCCAGAGCCATTGGTCAGGGCATAGATATAAACCCAGGCAAATCATGTTGCGACTACTTAGAACTTTAGTTTGGTCACATTTGGAGTAATGTTTACAGTCCTGGTTACCACACTACCAGAAAATTGTGGAAGCTTTGGAGAGGGTACAGACACAGGTTTACCACGATGTTGCCTGGTTTGGAGGGTATGAACTTTGAGGAGAGATTGAACAAACTTGGTTTGTTTTCACTTGAACATTGGAAGCTGAGGGGTGACCTGATGGACATTTACAAAATTACAAAAGATATGGATAGAATGGATGGTTGGAGTCTCTTTCCTAGGATAGAAATATCAATTACTAGGGAGCATCGGTTTAAGGTAAAAGGACTTAAATTTAAGGAATTGAGAGGCAAGTTATTTTAAACAGAGAGTGGGAAGTGCCTGGAATGCTCTGCCAGCATAGGTGGTGGAGACAGATACAATAAGCACATTTAAGAGACGCCTTGACAGATATATGATTGGGCAGGGAATAGAGGAATATGGACCACATAGAGGCAAAAGGTTTATAGCTTAGAAAAGCATCATACATTGGCGCATGTCTTGGTGGACCAAAGGACCTGTTTCTGTGCTGTTCTGTTTTCTGCATATTATATTGCATAATGCACAATTACAATAACATCTTGGCTGTAATTTAGCGATTTACACTTTTTCAGGCACTAATTCCAAACTATAAATACTGCAATGAAGAAACTTCTTCAGGCTAACCAGGTTAAAAATTAGGAAAAATAATAGTTATTAACACCAACCATTTCAATGGCAAGACAAAGATGTTTTTACTGTTTATGTGTATGTCAATTTCAAACACTTACCATGTGTTTGCACTACTGATCGGAGTCGGATTTATTTGAGATATTTGCCAAACACAGCTGGCTTACCGAATTCCGTGTGAGTCAGTTGCATATAAAATGTTGTCACTGTAAAGTAAGTTATTTCAAATTTGTTAAATAAAATGGCTGAAATCTTCTTTGGCTGAACTACATTCGAAATGGAAGCAAAATTGCTTCAGTGAATAAATGGTAACACTTAACTAAACTGTTTTAAACGGCTGAGACTTACCATATTTAGGAAATTTTCATCGAATTTCACAGAGGGTTTATCTCCATGAGGCCTTGCAGTCTCTCTCATGCTATCATTGCAACCTCATGTCTTTAACTAAGTATAGGCTCTTATCACCCCTCTAGTCTGATTCTTCCACTCACTATAGCCACAAGCCTTCACTACTGATGAGATATCCTGGGGTACAGGGGATCCCTCGCACAACGCCATACTTAATTGGTCACTGTCCACCCAGTCAGGCACCATCAGTTTGGATCTGCACTGCACAGTGTGTGACATTTGACCTGGACATGGCAGACATAAAGAAATTGGAGCCCTGCAGTACTATCAAGGAGCTGGACACCAGAACCTGCCAGCTTGGTATGAGTACTGTTTTAGTTGTTTGAAGGCATGTCCTGCAGTGCAGGAAGAAGGTCAATGCTTTGCCAACGTAAGTGCCTCCATCTTCTCCCTGATACTTCAAACTCATTCTCTCTCTCCCACCAAGATTCATGCTCTGCCACACTCACTACTGAATGCAACATCTCCCCTCACTTGCTCTTAACCACCCAAATCCCATACTTTATTAACCGTGCCAGGACACTGTGTCCCTGCTCACTCATTCGGAACACCTCACCACCTTTCCCCCAGCAGAACCAGCACCAGCTGTGCCAGCCACTTGCATTTCATTCAATCTGTGACATTCCCTTCATCCTAGTGAAGCAGACAGGACAGGTAGAGGGGTGCCTGACATTCAGCTCCTCGTCCCCTACAAGAGGATTCTGATATTGACTGCCCTCAAGTGGCTGACTTACTGTGTCCAAGCCCTTGGGCTGATATAGGAGGCTGCCCTTGACTAACTGTGCAGGGACCCCTGACTGATGTGTGTCTCCCTGGGCTTAAATTAGCACGACTCCCTGTAAACTTTGAGACATGGCTGCTTGCTTGTGGTACGTGCAGTGTGAGTGCCCCCACAAGCTGCTGGTATATGGTACAGTGGGTCTGAGATTAAGGCAGAAAGATGCGCACTCCCTTGACTAATGGCCACTGACAAGCTGCTTAGGTTTGTGTTTGTATGAACCAACAGAGTAATATAGCAGATCTGTGAGCCTTCAGAAGGCAGGCAGGAATGCTGTGAGCACCCAGGTAGGCACTAAGCAAGAGAGCGTTGAGAATACGCAAACAGCCTTCAGAAGCAGCCCGGTCTAATCCATGAGCTGGGCACCTGTGTTCAAACTGTCCTTACAGCAGAATTGCAATGAGAGGTTACTCAGGTTCTCCAATGTTCAGCAGTACAGTGCAGGTGTGCACTTTAAGTGGATGTGCCATGATAGTGCAGAGAGGCTGGCTCCTATCTGATGCCGATGTCCTTGAACATGGGGTCCATGCAGCCACTACTGTGGGGCATGCCCTTAGACATTGGTGCCAGGCCACCACAGTGAATGTCTGGAAGAGCAAGCAGCGAGCTGGAGTTGTCAGGTACTGACTTCCATGCTGGGAATTCTCGGTCTTTAGTTTCTCTCTCAAATGTGGTAGAATGGGAACCTGCGTATTAATGAAGCAAAATCAGGTTGCAACGAAAGTGTTAACAAGCAGTAATCCCTGTTTATAGGCCTATCGCCGGTCACCAGCCGGAATCTCATCTTGCATCTGGAACTCTGTTGGATAGTGCTACTTTGTTGTTCTTAATATTGGGAAAGGCCTCCCTGGGCTTCTCATGTAATTCTCCCAAATTTCGCGCAATAGCGAACACCACCCAGGGCCTGGGAAGATTCCATCGAAAATTACTGATAGTCAATGCTGCTGCTGAATGATGACTATCGGTTTGACTTGGCTCAGTTTCATTGAGGGCCAAAGGGCCTATACTGTGCTGTAATGTTCTATTAAAGGAAATGTGGCTGTTAATAGAAGACAGTGGGATTGAAAATGATTTGAAATCTCTCCACCGGTGAGTTGCTCATTTTGATTGAGCTCCTCTGAACATAATAGAAGGAGGTAATTCAGCCCCTTTAGCAAGCTTTGCCGTTCGAGACAGTCCAGTTTGATCTCATTTTGGCCTCAGCTCCACTTTTCGCCTTCTCTTGATATCCCTATAACCCATTCCTGATTAAAAATCTGTCTATGTCCTTAAACTTACTCCATGACCCGGCATCCATTCTACACTGGGGTCGTGAATTCCATAGATTCATGAACCTTTGGGAGAAGTAACTTCTCCTCATCTCTGATTTGAATCTGCTGCCCCTTATTCTAAAATTGAGCTCTCGTTCTAGACTGCCCCACATAAGGAAACATCCTCTCTGTGTCAACTTTGTTAATCCCCTTTAGTGTCTTGTGTGCCTCAATTACATTTCCTCTCATTCTTCTGAACTCCAGAGAGTATACACCTAAACAACTCATTCTCTCTTTCCTTACCTCTGGAATCAATCTAGTGAACCTCCTCTGAACTGCCTCCAATACAAGTACATCCCTCCGCAGTACAAAACACTCCACATGCAGTCTCAGTAATGCATTGCACCATTACAGCAACACTTTCCTACTTTTATACTACATTGCTTTAACAATAAATGCCAAAATTCCATTTACCATCCTTATTGCCTGCTGTATATTTACACTGGTTTTCAGCAACCATGCACAAAGACTCCCAGATCCCTCTGCATCGAAGCAATCCGGAATTTTGCTCCATTTAGAAAAGTTGTCTTTCCAGTCCTTTGACTAAAATGGATAACCTCACACTTACCCCACATGAAACTCCAAGTGCTACGTTTTCGGCCCATTCACTTAACCTGTCCTCATCCATTTGTAAGTTTCTTATATCTTCATTGCAACTTGCCTTCCCACCTATTTTAGTGTCTTTGCCAATTTGTTTTTTTACTTTTCCACCCATGAGTCCAATTCCCCCCTTTACTGGCGACTTGTCACTGCACAGTGAGAAACTTGTTTCAGCACCCAGTGTCCCCAAATGTAGAGGCTGACCTCGCTGGACTTCTCGAGAGGTCCTGCCAAACATCTCATCATAGTCCCATGGCATGCATGCCTTGAGAGGACTTTGCCCCAAGTGTCTGCAGAATAAGGAGCTGCCAAGCTGTACGTACATACCTCTGGATGTAGTTTGACTTCTTGCCTTAACAGAAGTAGCCAATAAAGATTGGGTACTTTAAGGAAACAAAGATTTTAAGTAGTTACAAGATTTTTAGTTGGAATGATGTATAGTTGCAACTGCTGGGATTTATCAGATTGAGGCTGGTTTCAAAATGAAAGGCATTTATAATGATTGCATTTCATAAAGGAGTAGATCCACTTGTACATTTACTGTTGAAGGAATCTGGTTTCATTTTTACCATATGTAATTTGTCACATTAAGAAACATCAGCAAGGATGTAATTGTACTTTTCAGCACATGCAAATTCACTCACAAATTTGCTGAACACAGAAATTGTACATTTAGTTCCTAAAACCCTGGTAAAATACTGTAATCCCATATAAAAGAAACAGAAGTTCATTGACTCAGTCACCATAAATCAATTACTTCAGTTACGAGTGTTTGGAATTGCGGAATACACTCCCAAACCACTGGCAGATATCATAGAATTCTATGCAGCGAAAATGAAGTTTGGTATTTAGTTGCCTAATTAAATGCTCTGTACATTAAGGTAAGGTAATTAGGCACAGTCCACAAAGGCCCATCATCATCGTTCTCCATTAAAGAGAGACAATGTGTTATATATAGATTGTTGGGCACCATTCCACACTGATGGTTTCATAAACTGTAAGTACGCTAGGCCAGAACATAATTAAATATAGTTGTACAAAGAAATGAGGGGAAATAAACTAGACAGAGGCTGGAGGGAATATCTCATAATGTAGTCACTGTTGAATCAGACATTGAATGCACACATCTGATTTGTGTTCGCTCTTCCCTTCCTTTTGTCTGTCCATCATTGCACAGGGCTTCGAGTTTTTACAGTCACATCCAATTCTCTGGAAGGAGTCATCTACATCCATCAGATCGCTTTCAGAAATACATTTTTTTCCCAAAACTATCCTTTTGTAGATGGATTGCGTGTCTAATATTCTCAAGTGTTTATCCCAGCAAACTGTTTAGTAAGGTCATTGCTCAGAATGTAAATACTGAGCCAGTAGGACACCATTTGAAAATGTAGACTAATGGAAAATGGACATTTATATTTGGCAGCCTTCACATTGATTCCCTGCATTGCTATATGTCAGATGGAATCTTCTTAGAAAGCAATTCTAATTTCATGCAGTTCTGAATACCATGTAGCAGCATTGCTCGTGATTTACAACACTGCCAGCCGGTACAGGATTTAGCCGCATACATTTAATTTAATTTATACATTAGGTATTGCTGACTCTGTGGAGGAACTTTGAATCAAACTCCCTATCTATGTTACAGATAGAAACTAAATCAACTCCCAGACAAATTCCTCTCCTGTGCAAAGTGTAGAGAGGTAACATTGGATCTTTTAGTGGGTCTTCTGTGTGGTTTGTATAAAGAGCTAACGAGCCCCAGATGGAGTTGTGTTTATGGCCAGAAGCAGATATCCGACAGCAGACAATCATATTGCTGTACAAGAAAAGAGAGAGAAAGAAAAAGAACAGGAAATTATTGGTCAGTTAGCCTGATATTAGTACTTGGGAAAGTAGACCAGAATCTATTATTAAGGGGAAGATAACTGTAAAATCACAGAATCAATGCATTATGTTCAGCATGGACTGGTTGGACCAAAGGGTCTGTTTCCATGCTGTACGACTTTACGTTAACCAAATCTATTAGAGGCTTGTAAACATGTAACTAGCAGGGTATAAGGATAAGGAGGGAAAGCAATGGCTGTAATGCATTCAGTTTTTTAGAAGCCACTTGATAAGGTGCCTCACAATATGTTGCAGCATAAGATCAGTTCTCAGAGGATTGAGGCTAACTTATTAAGCATGGGTTGAGAATTTTCACTGGAACGCAGAGGAGATTGCAATTGTGAAATGAAGCAACTCAAAGGATAAGGGGATGGATGATGGAGTGTGGGAGAGAAAGGAGAATGCAGGAGACAAGGTCATTGACAGTCAGCGTTCCCCTGGCTTCAATGGGGGTTGGGAGCTTGTGTTCAGCATGGTGACTCCATGCACCTGGGTCTCAGGGGTAAAGTGTGGAGGTGAAGAGTTCAGTAAACAGCTCAGATGGGAAGGGAGAAAAGATGAACACAAAGGGAGCTGATGGGGAAGGGATGTGAGAAAGATTTGGAGAATCATTCTAGACTGAGAGATTGACAATGAGATTCTCTCCATGAAGGGAGCTGATGGGGAAGGGATGTGAGAAGGATTTGGAGAATCATTCTAGACTGAGAGATTGACAATGAGATTCTCTCCATGAAGGGAGCTGATGGGGAAGGGATGTGAGAAGGATTTGGAGAATCATTCTAGACTGAGAGATTGACAATGAGATTCTCTCCATGAAGGGAGCTGATGGGGAAGGGATGTAAGAAGGACTTGGAGAATCATTCTAGACTGAGAGATTGACAATGAGATTCTCTCCATGAAGGGAGCTGATGGGGAAGGGATGTAAGAAGGATTTGGAGAATCATTCTAGACTGAGAGATTGACAATGAGATTCTCTCCATGAAGGGAGCTAATGGGGAAGGGATGTGAGAAGGATTTGGAGAATCATTCTAGACTGAGAGATTGACAATGAGATTCTCTCCGTGAAGGGAGCTGATGGGGAAGGGATGTGAGAAGGATTTGGAGAATCATTCTAGACTGAGAGATTGACAATGAGATTCTCTCCATGAAGGGAGCTGATGGGGAAGGGATGTAAGAAGGATTTGGAGAATCATTCTAGACTGAGAGATTGACAATGAGATTCTCTCCATGAAGGGAGCTGATGGGGAAGGGATGTGAGAAGGATTTGGAGAATCATTCTAGACTGAGAGATTGACAATGAGATTCTCTCCATGAAGGGAGCTGATGGGGAAGGGATATAAGAAGGATTTGGAGAATCATTCTAGACTGAGAGATTGACAATGAGATTCTCTCCATGAAGGGAGCTGATGGGGAAGGGATGTGAGAAGGATTTGGAGAATCATTCTAGACTGAGAGATTGACAATGAGATTCTCTCCATGAAGGGAGCTGATGGGGAAGGGATGTGAGAAGGATTTGGAGAATCTTCTAGACTGAGAGATTGACAATGAGATTCTCTCCATGAAGGGAGCTGATGGGGAAGGGATGTGAGAAGGATTTGGAGAATCATTCTAGACTGAGAGATTGACAATGAGATTCTCTCCATGAAGGGAGCTGATGGGGAAGGGATGTGAGAAGGATTTGGAGAATCATTCTAGACTGAGAGATTGACAATGACATTCTCTCCATGAAGGGAGCTGATGGGGAAGGGATGTAAGAAGGATTTGGAGAATCATTCTAGACTGAGAGATTGACAATGAGATTCTCTCCATGAAGGGAGCTAATGGGGAAGGGATGTGAGAAGGATTTGGAGAATCATTCTAGACTGAGAGATTGACAATGAGATTCTCTCCGTGAAGGGAGCTGATGGGGAAGGGATGTGAGAAGGATTTGGAGAATCATTCTAGACTGAGAGATTGACAATGAGATTCTCTCCATGAAGGGAGCTGATGGGGAAGGGATGTAAGAATGATTTGGAGAATCATTCTAGACTGAGAGATTGACAATGAGATTCTCTCCATGAAGGGAGCTGATGGGGAAGGGATGTGAGAAGGATTTGGAGAATCTTTCTAGACTGAGAGATTGACAATGAGATTCTCTCCATGAAGGGAGCTGATGGGGAAGGGATGTGAGAAGGATTTGGAGAATCATTCTAGACTGAGAGATTGACAATGAGATTCTCTCCATGAAGGGAGCTGATGGGGAAGGGATGTAAGAAGGATTTGGAGAATCATTCTAGACTGAGAGATTGACAATGAGATTCTCTCCATGAAGGGAGCTGATGGGGAAGGGATGTGAGAAGGATTTGGAGAATCATTCTAGACTGAGAGATTGACAATGAGATTCTCTCCATGAAGTACTATCCTTCCATCATGATACAAACAGCAAACAACCAATGTAGAGGTTGTCCAGGGGTAATGTTTTCATTCAGAGGGAGTGAGATCCACGTTTGTGTAATATGCAGCAATAGCATTAACCAGATGCCCACACAGTGCAGGGGAAAGACAGCTATGAGCACTAACTGTTGGATGTGATTCTTATGCATTGACCTACTGTGCGGAGTCCAAATTCAGGTTCCTGGGCTCTCTTGGTTACATCATGCAGCATCAGGAACCAATTCCAATAATTGCTGTGAAGCACAGAAAATATATTGCAAGCTTGAAAGATTATCCCCAGCTGATAAAGTAACAAGCACCTTCCAAGGTCCTACTGTGAACACATGGTGCAGGAGCTGCTCACTTTACACCTCGGACCAGGAAACATGGTGTGGTGCTATGGGCGGCTCCCTGATGATGAAAAGTGAAATGTATGCATAAATATGAGAATGAATTGACTGTAAAGCTTTGCCCGTGTAATCCAGTGTTCCCTGAGAAAAGATATTCTTCTTCCTGTCCCTCCCACCCGGTCTCAATGCGGTGCCAGGTCCCATAGCTGGGGCTGACAACCTGTCCAAGGAGACAGCCAGGTGCTCGCATGCCAGAGGCTCATGGTGCAAACAGCACTGATGCGATCTTCCAATCTGTCAATCCAGTTTTGCCCAATGTCCCTGGCAACTCGGCCTGCTGCTATTGTGTCTGTGTCTCATTGAATTTCTGAACGACTGCCACTCTAGGGTCCTCTCCTGCCAGGTGAGCAGGTGCCTATAGTGGAGTCCATTGGCCTGGGCGTTTGGTTGTGTAACTCCAGCATCTCAAGTGCGCCCAACAGGCTGAGTGCAGGTGCATCCTGCTTGGCTTGAACTCCCACACCACCGAGCCGGGGCCAGGGGGAGGGGGATGGAAAGCCCATCTCCCACTGGAGTCTCCTGAGAGGAGACCTCTGGGTGCCCCGTGTGTGGTTCCTCCTCCGGCTGGCAGCTTCCCTGTCTTCTTGTGAGGTAGCGAGTGAGGTGAAGGTCCCTTACCGGCTGTGTGGCTTTGCCAGCTGGTGCTGAGTACCAGTGGCTGGGGTAATGGAAGAGCTCCTGGTGGTCCATCCTGTGTGCCCCTCTCCAGCAGTCCCTGAGGGTGCTTGGTCTGGCTCTTCATGGCAGCTGCCAACCTGTCCAAGGAGACAGCCAGATGTTCCCATGCCAGAGGCTCACAGTGCAAACAGCACTGATGCAATCTTCTAACCTGCCCGCCCAGTCTTGCCCAATGTCTCTGATGCCATCCCAGGATCCCCTCCTGCCAGGTGAGCAGGTGCTCTAGTAGCCCTCTGAGTGCTGGCAAACCAGAGCATTCCTTCCTCAACCAGCTGGGAAGACATGGCAGTGAGGATGCTGAGGCTGCGTAGATATCACTGGTACCTAGAGGAGACGGAGGACAGAATGTGTGGGGAAGGTTCAGGTATATCCACAGTGGCAGTAATATGAGAGTAGCACAGCGATTGGCAATATTTTGTCCTTGGGACATAAGCATTTTGGCATCAGCATGGGAATAGCCACAGTTCTCTCTGGCCAAGGTCAAGATCCTCTCCTCGTGGGGGGTGAGGGGTCAAAGGTCAAATACCCCACCATCCATCTTGGCTCTCTTCACCCTTCTGAGAGCTATTTTCTCCTGGGATGAGGCAAAGGGACAGATCGAGTGGAATGAATGTGGGTAGAGTCCAGCTGTTAGTGCTGGTGGAAGTGGGGGAAAGCAGAGAGTGTGTCCCAAGTGAGTGAGTAGACAGCACAGAGACTTTGCAGAGTTTGCAGGGCGGGAGGACGGGTGGGTGAGGGAAGATAGTTGCATGCACTTGCCAGAGTGGAAAACCAGGAGTCGTAGTTGGGAGGTGGGTGCAGTATCCGAGACAGCGCGTGAGGTAGCACAGTGAAGATGATAGCACTTACCCTTGTGGCACAGGAGGTCACCCATGTTCCTGCGGTGGTTCTCACACTGGCATGGGTGGCAGCCTGGGAGTAGGATGATAGGATCTGGTATCATCTGCAAGCTCTGGTGGACAAGGACAGTCCTCCTCTGCACCACCCGATCCACCAGGTGCTCCAGCTTCCTGTCAGCACATCGGGATGTCAACTTCCCTTTGTCCTATGTGGCTACAGCAGTCCCCAAGAACAGTGAAGGACATCTCCAGACAGATGGTCTTTAAATATGGTGCTCAGAGTGGAAAGTATGAGAGGAAAGTTTAGAAAAAAGATCTAGAATTTAAGGGCAAGAAAGTGTTGGAGTTCAGATCTGCCACTATCCACCTCCGTAACTTCACTTGCTGCCTCCAGGCCTGGAAGCTACCCTCATTGGAACGATTCACTTAAAAATGTAATTAACTGCGTGGTTTTGTTGTGCACATGCCAAAGTGTGAATAACATGGGGAGAATTTCTCCTTCATTTGTAGTCTGTTCAAGAAGCAGTGAGCGTGTGAGTAAGAAGCCACATTCACTTTTATAGAACCAGGCTCCAAGCACGCGCGTGGAATCTTACTGCTTGACATTTCAGATTTCATTCCACCACTTTCAACTTGAAAAGGAAGTTGAATTTTCATCCTGCAGTACAGCGTGCAAATGTGATCCTTTCTCATCAGTTCAGATGGAAGGGAAATTTCGTTGGTGAGTAACATTTAGCAAGCTCTTGGGGTTCTGGGTTGAGCCTCAAATTTCCATGGCACTCGTGAAATTAAAGATCACAGAAGCATGTCAAGAAGATAAAATATTAGCAGAATGTCTCCAGCCTCTTGACTGACCTCCGAATGAACTCATTCAGTCTTTACTTAAATTAATTAGATATTACCTCACTGTAACACACATGAAGCCTTGCAGGTAACTCACACAATGGGCACATCCTTACCAACCACTGCATGCTGTCATTTACCATGAGAAATGCTACAGTAGATGTGCCAGTAATGGTATATGAAATTTACATCCCACTCATTCTTGTTGAGCACACTTTGGTGTTACTCCGAGGCTTAGTTGCACTCGACAAATAATACGGGAAGGAAAAGGGCATTGATCTGATGCAGAGGTCATAATTTCTAACCTTCGGGCGACTTTACTAAACAACACTTGGCAGTAAAAAGCCACAGGTGTGCCCTGCAAATAATCCCTGACCTCACGGTTTATTTGGACTGCTTGACATTTTTAGCAGATATCGCCCTCCAGGTGCTACAAGTCATAACTCTAGTTATTTGGTGGCACCCACATAAAGGAGTCTGTCCGTCCTGCATTTAGTTAGCACCCCCGCCCCCACAAAGACCCCGAAGGAGTGAAGTTGCATTTTCTGCCTTCCACTCAGTGCCATTATTTGCTGCTCTACAGGCACAGACAGCTCTGAAATATTCAAAACTCTGCCCAAGTGTAATCAAAAGATATTGATAAGGGAAATGATGCAGCGACACAGCCTTCTGGCTGCCCCACAGTATTCTGTCAGAAAGTGTAGGCTAAACAGCACCATTCAAAGCCTGCAGAGAGGTTTGTGTTAGTTTAGCTATTTGTACCAGTTTTACACTGAGGTCTGAATGAATGGATGTATGGATAAGCAAGTATCCATTTCTAGACCAGGACAAGCGAAAAACATACAGCAAAACAATTCTTTTTAATCAACTGGAGATATTCTCGCCATTAGCATACCGAGAGCTCTATTATTTTGACAAGTGTAAAAATGTTCTGTATTTGAGCTTTGAGATGAAGTATCTACTTAAATTTTCAGATTGTGAAGCAAGTTTTCAAAGTTGTGACTCTGTTAATAACAACTAACAAACCCTCTGAGATAGCAGGAACTGCAGATTCTGGAGAATCTGAGATGACAAGGTGTACAGCTGGATGAACACAGCAGGCCAAGCAGCAACAGAGGAGCAGGAAAGCTGACGCTTCGGGCCTAGACCCTTCTTCTGCTTTCCGGAGGGACCACTCTCTCCGTGACTCCCTTGTCTGCTCAACACTCCCCTCCCACCCCTCCACACCTGGCACTTTTCCCTGCAACCGCAGGAAGTGCTACACCAACCCCCCCTTCCCTATTTATCTCAGAACCCCCTTTCCCTCCCCCATTTCTGAAGAAGGGTTTAGGCCCAAAATGTCAGCTTTCCTGCTCCTCTGATGCTGCTTAGCCTGCTGTATTCATCCAGCTCTACACCTTGTTATAACAAATTCTCTGTGTGGGTTTATTCATTATTGTTTATTATTGTATTAAAAATAACATGAATAATAATCTACTATACCCACACTGTTGCTCATGAGTATTGTGGGACATCTCGTAACTAAACTGACACAAGAAAATTTTTTAAAATTGTTCCACTGCAATGAGAAACCATTTTGGTCTGAGCCAACGTTAAGCAAAATATTTGCTTTTTGATTCATAATCAGTTTATTCCTCTCATCAAAGTTTATTTTGGGACAGAAGTAAATATCAAGCAATGCAGTTCAGGTCATCTCTGGATTTCTTCCAAGTTAAATGTGGATACATGACTATACCAAGGGAAATTAAGTCCGGCTCGGACATTCTGCTACTTGTATCTCGGGATTCTTCCCTTTTCTGGGATCCAAACTGATCTTTCTTACCTGCCCAATTACAATCTGGCACACACTTTTCTTGACATCATCTGATCTGTAAAAGAAAATGGTGAGAGAAATAGGATAAATATGGATAATGGAAAACATCAGACGCAGCATCTGTAACAAGACAGATGAGTTAAAGACTCAAATGGCAATAAAGTAATGTGACTTAATAGCTATTATAGAAATGTGGTTGAAGGATGAGAAAGTCTGGGAACTCAATTTTCAAAGGTATTTGACTTTCTAGCAGAATAAGCCACAAGGAAATTGAGGTGGTGTTATTAATAGAATACAGTATTTATGCAGTGATGAGTAGTGATATAGGTATAATAGATCACAATGCGGAATCAGTTTGGGTGGAAATAAGAGATAGTACGGGAAAAATGTCCGGGATGGGAATTGTCTGTAGGCTCCCAAAGAGTTGCCTCACTGCAGGATAAAGAACAATTGCATAAGAAGGCACTACAATTGTCATGGGTGATTTTAATCAGGATTTTGACGGGACAAATCATGTGGGCAAGGGTATCATAGAATCCCTACAGTGTGCAATCCAGCCATTTACCCACTGAGTCCACACTGACCCTCTGGTGAGCACCTCACCCAGACCCAGACTCCCTACCCTATCTGTGTAACCTGGAATTTCTACATTCCAGGGCACTACAGGCAATTTAGCATGGCCACCTAACCTGCACATTGTTGGACTGTGGGAGGAAACTGGAGCACCCAGAGGAAACCCACGCAGACACAGGCAGAATGTGCAAACTCCGCAGGGTGGGATTGAACCCAGGTCCCTGGCGCTGTGAGGCAGCAGTGCTAACCACTGAATCACTTTGCCACCCAAATGGATAACATGGAAGATGAATTTGTAGAGTCCATTAGAGACTGGAAAATTAATAATGGGGAACAGGGAAATGGCAAATAAATGCTTTGCATCGGCCTTCGCAGTGGAGGACAGTATAAAAATTCCAAAGGCAATGGATAAGCAAGGATCTGATCAGATGAAAGTTAAAGTAAGAGTCTCTTACACGAGGGACAAACTAATTATTTGAAACAAACAAACAAACTATTTGACAAACTAAAGAGAGTGAAGGCAAGCAAATTTCCAGGATCTGTTCACCCAAATCCCAGGGTTTTAAAGAAAGTAGCTTCAGAGGTAGTGGAGGCATTGCTCGAAATATTCCAAAACGCTGTCAATTCTGGAGCGTTCCAGCAGATTGGAAACACGACAATGTGATGCACCTGTTCAAGGGAGGAAGACAGAAAGCAGGAATCTATAGGCCTAAGATAATAAAATGTGAGGCTGGATGAACACAGCAGGCCAAGCAGCATCTCAGGAGCACAAAAGCTGACGTTTCGGGCCTAGACCCTTCATCAGAGAGGGGGATGGGGTGAGGGAACTGGAATAAATAGGGAGAGAGGGGAAGGCGGACCGAAGATGAAGAGTAAAGAAGATAGGTGGAGAGAGTATAGGTGGGGAGGTAGGGAGGGGATAGGTCAGTCCAGGGAAGACGGACAGGTCAAGGAGGTGGGATGAGGTTAGTAGGTAGACGGGGGTGCGGCTTGGGGTGGGAGGAAGGGATGGGTGAGAGGAAGAACCGGTTAGGGAGGCAGAGACGGGTTGGACTGGTTTTGGGATGCAGTGGGTGGAGGGGAAGAGCTGGGCTGGTTGTGTGGTGCAGTGGGGGGAGGGGGCGAACTGGGCTGGTTTAGGGATGCAGTTGGGGAAGGGGAGATTTTGAAGCTGGTGAAGTCCACATTGATACCATTAGGCTGCAGGGTTCCCAGGCGGAATATGAGTTGCTGTTGCTGCAACCTTCGGGTGGCATCATTGTGGCACTGCAGGAGGCCCATGATGGACATGTCATCTAAAGAATGGGAGGGGGAGTGGAAATGGTTTGCGACTGGGAGGTGCAGTTGTTTGTTGCGAACTGAATGGAGGTGTTCTGCAAAACGGTCGCCAAGCCTCCGCTTAGTTTCCCCAATGTAGAGGTAGCCGCACCGGGTACAGTGGATGCAGTATACCACATTGGCAGATGTGCAGGTGAACCTCTGCTTAATGTGGAATGTCATCTTGGGGCTTGGGATAGGGGTGAGGGAGGAGGTGTGGGGGCAAGTGTAGCATTTCCTGCGGTTGCAGGGGAAGGTGCTGGGTGTGGTGGGGTTGGAGGGCAGTGTGGAGCGAACAAGGGAGTCACGGAGAGAGTGGTCTCTCCGGAAAGCAGACAGGGGTGGGGATGGAAAAATGTCTTGGGTGGTGGGGTCGGATTGTAAATGGCGGAAGTGTCGGAGGAGGATGATGTCAAAATCTCCCCTTCCCCAACTGCATCCCTAAACCAGCCCAGTTCGCCCCCTCCCCCCACTGCACCACACAACCAGCCCAGCTCTTCCCCTCCATCCATTGCATTCCAAAACCAGTCCAACCTGTCTCTGCCTTCCTAACCGGTTCTTCCTCTCACCCATCCCTTCCTCCCACCCCAAGCCGCACCCCCATCTACCTACTAACCTCATCCCACCTCCTTGACCTGTCCGTCTTCCCTGGACTGACGTATCCCCTCCCTACCTCCCCACCTATACTCTCTCCACCTATCTTCTTTAGTCTCCATCTTCAGTCCGCCTTCCCCTCTCTCCCTATTTATTCCAGTTCCCTCTCCCCATCCCCCTCTCTGATGAAGGGTCTAGGCCCGAAACGTCAGCTTTTGTGCTCCTGAGATGCTGCTTGGCCTGCTGTGTTCATCCAGCCTCACATTTTATTATCTTGGAATTCTCCAGCATCTGCAGTTCCCATTATCTCTGATACTATTTTAGCCTCACTGCGAAGCCTCTTCCAGGGACATCTATAGGCCTAACCTCTGCCATTGGGAATGTGCTAGAGCCCATGATTAGGAAGAAATAACCTAATTTAGAAAACAAAATCAAACTTTCAAAATAAAACTTCACCCTCTGCAGTGAGTTATGCGCAAGTCACGGCAGGAGTGTCAATGGTGCTCATCATTCCTTATATTTTATGCACCGTTTTTTTGCAGTTAATGTGGAATAATTTGAGCTAGTTTGCAAGGGTGACAAACTTGAGATGAAGACTGTAATTATCCCATGGCTGGTCTCCCAGAATACCAGTGAGAGATCAGTCAGGCACCCATTGTAATGAAACTCCCTCATTTCTGTAACAGATTGTGGAGGTCAGAATTTCCATCTTACAATCAGGGGCAGAGATCCCCTAAACCAATATTCCCTATTACTGCACGTCAGGCAGACCCAGCATCAATGGTCTCAGATAAGCCAGCCTCTGTGAGCACTATGAATGCAACAATTGGCTATGACCTTCACCAGAAAGAAAGTCATTTATAAATCTGTATGGTATCTATAACAGATGGCTCAGAGGATCTGGGTGATCTCTGCCTCTGTTCCTCCATGGTCAAGCAGAAGCCCCAGTTGCTTGGCACATGGACACTGGGTACTGATTCAAAGGGCACATCACCCTGCCAATCCCATGCAAATAAGGCATTGCGCCCACTAATCCTCAATCTCAAAACCCTGAAACAATTTGTAAAAATGATATAGTCACACCTTATAAAGGGAAATAGAGGAAACATTTTCCAGTTCTTGTTAAAGTGTGGAAATCGGGTATTATTCCATTTCCTGTCATTTTGGAAAATAAAGCTGGAAACCAGGAGACAAGTGGCACAGATAACAAAGTGTGGCGCTGGATGAACACAGCAGGCCAAGCAGCATCTTAGGAGCACAAAAGCTGACGTTTCGGGCCTACAAGTGGCACAAATTGCTCCCATTTCTCACACTTGTTTTCTACAGTGATTGAGGAGACTTCATTTCCCAATCCGGCTCCTTTCTAGCCATCTTTCTGTATAAATTGTTCCTTGAACTATAACACATATTCACCACTGCCCAAAGTTTCACTGGTTTCTCCATTTGCCTTTTTAGTGCATTGATTCTTCCTTGCTTTTTAATTATTTTACCTTCGTGTCACTGTTTCTTTTCTCTTTATCATAATTTTTCTTGTTTTTGAGATTTTCATGTATTTAAAATATCTGATTTTCCACTACTTGATTGCCATAAATCACTTGGGCTTTAATATTAAAATGAAGAATACAAGCACCTTTATATAACAAGTCAGGTCAACAAAAATTCATTAATGGTAGTATAATGTTGGAGCAAAGCTTTGAACTGGTTCAGTGTGTATTCATAATCGGACACATGAAACCCCTTCAAACAGGAAATTTTGGTTTCAAAATTCACAGCAGATGCAGTTTCATGCCAGTGCAGACTGAAGCTGCATTTTAGTAACATCTGGATGGCACCTATTAACTTGTTATGTTCAATATTAGTCAAAAGGAGACCAATAACCGCTGATCCCAAATGTTAAAGGAGAGCTGAGAGGTTCACAGCATTATGCATGCACTGTGCTAAAATCAATGCATAACTGACAATTCAATTCCAGACTGCCAACTCTTAACTCTGCATACATCACCCAGACGGTAATAGTTACAAAGCAACGGTACTTTAATCAGACGATAGATTATGGTATTCAGTGAAGAGAAATTATAAATAAACTCCAGCCAAAGAACTGCACTACTCAATGTATTTTTCAGCACACGTGGTCAAGCCAGGGGTGGGTGGGGGGGGTCTCATGTGAGGTCTCGCTGCATCACCAGTTACCCTGCCCAGTGTCTCTCATACTTAAAGCAGATCAAAATGATGCTAAAACTCAACTTGTATGACCATGTCCCTTTAACAACAAGGCGATTAATGTATCGAAATGCCCAGACAGAAGTTGTATTGATAGGTATAGCTATCTCAATTTGTGGGCGGCACGATGGCTTAGTGGTCAGCACTACTGCCTCACAGCACCCAGGGACCCGGGTTCGATTCCACTCTTGGGTGACTGTCTGTGCAGAGTTTGCACACTCTCCCTGTGTCTGCGTGGGTTTCCTCCGGGTGCTCCGGTTTCCTCTCACCGTCCAAAAATGTGCAGGCTATTTGGATTAGCAATGGTAATTATAGGGATCTGGGGCTAGGTGGAAAGGTCAGTGTGGACTCGATGGGAAGAATGGCCTCTTTCCCCACTTGTAGGGATTCTACAATTCTAATCTGATTTGTTTTCCTATCACTCCTGATATTAACAAATGTGTTGAGGGTGACAGGTCACAAATCTGGCTTAATGGTCAAAACGCTCAAACCTCCATTTCCCATTCATTTAAATGGTAAACCGACCCTTTGATTTTAAATGCAGCTGCTGGATACTGTCCAAATCTTCACTTTCTTTTTGGCTGCGTGTGTATTCTGGCCACAGTCTCAGACTTGTCAAACTTCCTTTACTGGGAAATTAAACTGTATCGGCTGATAGTTTACTGAAATAACAGAATCTGATGCTGGCAAGTGACCCTTAATCCTATATTCTCAGGCTGACTTCAAATTTCAACACTACTTCTGTGCCTGTTCTGGGGAGGAGGCACTGCGTGCTAACATCAAATCTCACAGCCCCCATCTGTCCCCATTTTAATCAGTGAAATTACTGTTAATACTAATTGGACACAAGCCCAACCAGCTAGGTACCTCTTTAATAATTTAAAATAGCTTTAAAGCTCAAAAGTTCTGAAAACATTATTATCTCAATTCACAGAGCATGGTGATTTATTCAATGCTAAGCTTTGCAAAAGATCATAGAATCTGTTCTGCCAGTGTTGGCTCAGGGAGGAATGTTGGATATGATCTGGAACCGACAACAACTGCATTTCAAAAGTTACTCATTGCTTGTGAATTGTTTAACCACACATCGAAGACGTTAGAAAGCAGATAAAAATGCAAATCCAATTGATTTTTAAGCACTGAGATAACTTTTTTTATATTCATTAATGGGATGAGGGCTTCACTAGCTGGGCAGCATTTATTGCCCATTGCTAATTGTCCAGAGGGCAGTTTGGGGTCAACCACATTGCTGTGGTCTGGGGTCACATGTAGACCAGACCAGGTAAGGATGGCAGTTTCTCTCCATAAAGGGCATTAGTGAACCAGATGGGCTTTTCTTATAATGGACTCTTGGTCACCATTAGATTCTTAATTCCAGATATTTTGTTGAATTCAAACTCTACCATCTGCCGATGTGGGATTTGAACCGGGGTCCCCAGAATGTTATTGGAGTCTCTGGATTAACCGTCTAGCAATAATACTGCTATACCATTGCCTCCCCAATTTAACGCTCTGATTTTTAAGGCTGAGAGTTCGGTGTCTTCGAGGCATCTATGTTTATAGGTAGGAGACCACTCCTTTCTGCAGGGTAAGTGCCAAATAGCCACTGAGGAGTCGGCTGGCAGGGATTTTGATTGATTAGGTCTTACAGGCGGCAGGTCCCATTGCGTTCAATGGTGCTGGTACATCCAAGACTGGAAGCCATTGTTTGTGCATTAATGATCAATCCAGAGCCCAGGCTGAATGGCCACTATAAAGCAAAAAGCCAAGTGATTTTTTTTAACAGGGCAGAACTGTCGATTCCCTACAGCGGAGAAAGAGGCCAAAGAGCCCGTTGAGTCTGTACTGCATCTCTGAAGAGTATCCCACACAGACCCACTCAAACCATTCACCTCTATCTCTAAAACCACCACATGCCTGGACACTATGGGCAATTTCCCATGGCCAGTACACCTAACCAGCACATCATTTGACTGCAGCAGGAAACCACAGCACCCAGAGGAAACCCACGCACACAGGGAGAATACGCAGTTGCCTGAGGCAGGAATTGAACCTGCGTCCCTGAGACAGTAGTACTAACCACTGAGCCACTATGCTGCCCATGTCACAGTGCCAAAGGAAATGCAAGAATGGGAGATGGGCTAGTTTAGGTCAGGACTGGCAGTTGCAAGGGCCGAGGGGTGGCTTTCAATGGCTGCCCTTCCTCCTTTCCATGCACCAGATTGCCTGAGACTAGGGAAAATGGAGACCAACCCCAACCTAACAACATAGAAGGCAGACTGTCCCATTTTCCCAGCTGGGAAGGCAGCCATTTCTCTTGTCTGCTGGGAAGGTAGCTGCCTAGGCTGGCGCTTGCTGGAATCCCTCAAAGAGCTCGTTAATTACCCACTTTGGAGCCATAATTAAGGTCAGGAAGGTTTACCACAGACTTGTCTGCTCAGAACCTAATTGCGGCGGTGGCAGGAAAAGATAGGTATCGCTTCAGTGTCAACCTGTCTAGTTATTTATCCTTGCTTCCACCTTTCCCAGCACTTCTAGGGAGTTGGAGACTCCATCCATTGCTTCTGAGATACTTTTTCTTTAAAAAAGAGAATGAGTAATGACTACTTGTCTCCTTTCAAAATGCCACAATGTGGTAAGCATTGAGCCAAAGCAAAACCACAAGTGATCAGGTCTGAATACCCAAAGGTATTGAAATAGGCTAAGTATGAGAAAAATGAATACAGTATTGTTTGTTTGAAAGACACAATGAAGCACTTCTAACTTCTATTTACTTTGTGTTCAGTAGTGTGGCCAGAAGTGGATCTATGCATTCTCTATCACTCCTCGTTCATTTTATTTTTATACATTCACTTTGCACTCAGTCAGGTGATGTTTGGTCATCTACTCCTCATCTGGACACAACTTTTGTTTCTTTTCTGTACCCATAATCATTCCTTTTAGCTTTTGTACTATGAAAACATTTGTCATTTCATCTCTCCTTCTGTCTACCCAATCACAGACTTTCCTTTTGTTTTCCACAGCCTCCCTCAATTCCACATCCTCAAAACCTAAGTATGAAGGCTAAATACTGCAGATGCTGGAAATCTGAAACAAACACAGAAAACATGGAGAATCTCAGCAGGTCTGGCAGCATCAGAAATAAAGAGGGGTCACAGACAGACTTGGAACATTAATGCTGTTCACCAAATGAGTTTCACCAGCGTTCTCTGTTTGCTCAAAACCTATGACATTTCTAACTTTCCTCAGTTTTGAATAAACGGTTATTGGCCTGAAACTTTAGCTCTGTTTCTCACCACAGCTGCTTGATCTGCTGAGTATTTCCATCATTTTTCTTCTGGTAATAATTTAATGCTGTGTTGGTCTGTTTTCCCTTTTAAAGTCCAGAACTTATCATCAATTCAAATCAATTGCTAACCATATAACCCCTCTAATACAAAAATACAAATCTGTAATCTTATATTACACCATGATAATAAAATTCACTTCAACTCTTAAAAATTCCAGATATTTTTTGATCAACTTGACCAGATGTGTTACAATGCACCTCTGGAGCATGTGGGACTTGAACCCAGTCTTTGAACCGAGAGATAGAAATATTACCACTGCACTTTGAGGACCCCTTTTACAAAATGTTAAACTATACCCAAATCTAAATACTGCTGCCAATAGAAAGCCACATTGTGGTCCTCAACTTCCCAGGCTTTTGAGAGAGTAAGAATTTTCATCTTGCATCCAAGTGTCAGATTTGAAGAAAGCAATAATTGCAGAAGTGTTTTAAATTTTGTAAGATAACTCATCCTCGTGGCCTTTACATTAATGGAATCACCTCAATCTTTACCTTTAAAAAGGAACGGTGACCTCAGCTATTCTTCCAGATCACAGCAGTAGGGACTACTCTCCTTCTGATGCTATTGTTAAAATCTCCTTTGAATACATATAAGACAGCACTAATGTCACATTACTATCGCTGCAGAAATAAGAGTGAAAGCTAGGAAATTGTGTTTTCTTCTTTCTGCTCTAAACTTACACCCTTGAGGCACCACACATATATAATCATACTCATTGCAGAACCCAGGCCTATTATTATAACAGTAAGCAGACACCTTAAATGGATTAAGCAATCAAATAACTCTTATTCTCCTCACACTAGCAGGGTTTTCGACTTCATTATAATGTACTCTTACCAAAAAGCATTATTTGCCATCTGCCTCATTCTTCACTCATTAAGGTAGGTTCAAAGCAACAAAACTGATGCTATTCTTCGGAGACTGGTGAATATTTTAGCAAAAATTCAGCAGCGTCTGGACACTAGGGATATTCAACATCTCATTTATACTTAAGTGTAATTTGATGCATTTTGTAGCAAAAATACCTCAAATAAAGAAAGAAAAAGAAACCTGAATAGCTTCAGAACGTTCCAGGCTGTCAGGATGTCTCAAAGCATTTTACAGCCAATTAATTACAGTACTTTTATCTAGTCACTATAGCAACCAATTTTCACACTGCGATCAAATAAATGACCCTTTTTTTCTGTGCTTTTTGAGGGATAGATGTTCACCAGGACACCAAGAGAACCTGCTTGCTCTTCTTTGAATAGTGCCATGGGGTCACTTATATTTGTCTAAAATGGCGACAGACTGCCTCACAGCACCTCCGACAGTGAGCACTCCCACAATGTTGGTCTCCGCATTTAAAGGCCAGGTCTTCACTATTGGCATCACAGACCTTCCTCAGTTTAAAGGGTCTCATTGGATGCTGTTTTCGCTCTGGAGTTTGGTGTGATACACCCTGGCCCAAACGCAGGCACATGAGTGGCTACGTGCCAAGGTGGGTTGGTTAGGAGACCCATTGGAACTTGGTACCAGTTGATTTAGACACTGTAAGGCCCTTTAGAGCCTATCCCTTAAAACCTCTTCTCCCTCCCACCAATTTGTGCATCCCAACCGTCCCTCACATCCACCATGGCCACTCTTACAATTGTGGGGCGACCACAGGAGTTCTGTAGAGATGGAAAAAATAAACTTCTAATAATTTAATACACCTCTTACTCACACTTGATAGTGAAAGAAACATCCATTCATGAAAACCATTCCAAGCATTCCAAATATTTCATTTCTTAAACTAGCCTCTATTCTGACTCCACATCAAAGACAAAAATCCTTTAATACCATCTTTCAACAGTAAAAGAGTCATAGAGATATACAGCACGGAAACAGACCCTTTGGCCTAACTGTTCCATGCTGACTAGATATCCTAAAAATCTAGTCCATTTTCCAGCATTTGACCCGTATGTCTGTAAACCCTTTCTATTCATGTACCCATCCAGATGCCTTTTAAACGTTGTAACTGTACCAGCCTCCACCACTTCCTCTGGCAGCTCATTCCATACATGCACCACACTCAGTGTGAAAATGTTGTCCTTTGGATCCCTTTTAAATCTTTCCCCTCTCACCTTAAACCCCGAGGAAAAGACCTTGTCCCCAATGATTTTAAAAACCTCTATATGGTCACCCCTCAGCCTCTGACACTGCACGGATGATAGCCCCAGTCTGTTCAGCCACTTCCAATAGCTCAAACCCACCAGACCTGGCAACATCCTTGTAAATCTTTTCTGAACCCTTTCAAGTTTCACAAGTTCCTTCCTATAGCAAGGAGACCAGAATTGAATGCTGTATTCCAAAAGTGGCCGAATCAATGTCCTGTAAAGCCAAAACATGACTTCCCAATTCCTATACTCAATACACTGACCAATCATGGCAAGTATACCAAATATCTTGAATCTGATGAAGGATCTAGGCCTGAAATCTTGAATCGCCTGCCCCTCTGACGCTGCCTGACCTGCTGTTTTCCTCCAGTTCCACACTGTATCAATCCACACCAAATGCCTTCTTCACTATCCCAGCTACCTGTGACTCTACGTTCAAGGAACTATGAACCTACACTCCAAGGTAACTTTGTTCAGCAACACTCCCCAGGACCTTACTATTTATGTGCATAAATTCTGCCCTGATTTGCCTTTCCAAAATGCAGCACCTCACATTTACCTAAACTAAACTCCATCTGCCACTTCTCGGCCCACTGAACCATCTGATCAAGATGGCACTGCGCTTATAGGTAACCTATTTCACTGTCCACTACACTTCCAATTTTGGTGTCATCTGCAAACTTACTAACCGCACCTCCAATGTTCACATTCAAATCATTTATATAAATGACAAAAAGCAATGGACCCAGCACTGATCCTTGTGGCACACTGCTGGTCACAGCCCTCCAGTCTGAAAAGCAACCCTCCACCACCACCCTCTGTCTTCTATCTTCGAGCCAGTTCTGTATCCAAGTGGCTAGTTCTCTCTGTATTCCACATGATCTAACCTTGCTAACCAGTCTACCCTGTGGAACTTGTCGAATGCCTTACTGAAATCTATATAGATCATGTCAACTGCACTGCCCTTGTCAATCCTCTTTGTTACCTCTTCAAAAAGCTCAATCACGTTAGCAATTAAGCTGGAAACTCAGAAACCCTTCCAAAACAATGGTAGCTTTTGAAACTCAGCGTGTGTTCAAAATTAAACAAATAGCCTCTTGGAAATGGCTATTGGCTATTGAAACCAGACCAACAAAATGGAAATGTTTTCTCTAACCTATGTCAGATGGCCTGTCAATCCAAGCAATCCAGTAGAGATGTGTTTTTGAACTCTCATTGATGGCTGTTTAAAGGGTGTGGAATTTAACAAAAAGCTTAATTTGAACAGTCCTTATCTGCTCTGCTCCATCAGTTCATGACTCCCACACTCAAGGTTACAGAACTTGAAACAGCTAAAACGGGGTCTGAATTGGACTCAGCACTAAGTCTACTTGGGCATTTAGAGTTCAGGTTTCCTTGCTAAGTGATTCAGTTCCCTCCCTCCTTTCAGCAAAACCTGGAACCATCAGAAATGGGGCTGGCAGGGGAGAAGGATGTCAACAGCTGCGTTGCACCTGTCTTCTCAACTCAGTCAAATTTGGCCCAAAATCCCTCCCACACTGCCAGGCTTGAACCTTCGACACCGGGGCATAACTTCATGACTCAGAAGCATAAGCTGAGCCAATGCTGACTACATTGAAATATCAACCACAGAAGAATTAAACATTGAATTGCCTGATCTGAACAAAAAATGAAATTACACAAGAAGATGTAACAGTAGATACATCGATACCTTTGAAAAAAAAATTGCTGCTCCCTTTCTGAACACAAGAATCCTTCTGCACTCTTTTTGTTAACTATACGTGATGTTAAATTTGTAAAAAAACACAGCTTTGGGCCTCAGCTGGAATACTGTGTCCCATTCTTGGCACCACATTTTGTGTTTTGACTTGCTTCATTATTATCACGTGTACCCAGGTACGGTGAAAAGTTTGGTTTTGTGTGCAATGCAGGCAGATCATACCATACAAAATGCATTAGGGTAACAGAACAGAGTGAGGAATACAATGTTATGGCTACAGAGAAGTTGCACAAAGAATGAGGTCAACATAAAACTTGAAATTTGAGAGGTCCATTCTGAAGTCTAATAGTGGGGAAGAAGCTGTTCTTGAATCTGTTGGTATGTGTGTTTAAGCTCTTGTATCTTCTGCCCAACAGATGAGGTTGAAACAGTTTATAACCAGGGTGAGACGGGTCTTTGATGATGTTGGCTGCTTTTCCAAGGCAGCAAAAAGTGTAGACGGAGTCAATAGATGGAAGATAATAAAATGTGAGGCTGGATGAACACAGCAGGCCAAGCAGCATCTCAGGAGCACAAAAGCTGACGTTTCGGGCCTAGACCCTTCATCAGAGAGGGGGATGGGGGGAGGGAACTGGAATAAATAGGGAGAGAGGGGGAGGCGGACCGAAGATGGAGAGCAAAGAAGATAGGTGGAGAGGGTGTAGGTGGGGAGGTAGGGAGGGGATAGGTCAGTCCAGGGAAGACGGACAGGTCAAGGAGGTGGGATGAGGTTAGTAGGTAGCTGGGGGTGCGGCTGGGGGTGGGAGGAAGGGATGGGTGAGAGGAAGAACCGGTTAGGGAGGCAGAGACAGGTTGGACTGGTTTTGGGATGCAGTGGGTGGGGGGGAAGAGCTGGGCTGGTTGTGTGGTGCAGTGGGGGGAGGGGATGAACTGGGCTGGTTTAGGGATGCAGTGGGGGAAGGGGAGATTTTGAAACTGGTGAAGTCCACATTGATACCATATGGCTGCAGGGTTCCCAGGCGGAATATGAGTTGCTGTTCCTGCAACCTTCGGGTGGCATCATTGTGGCAGTGCAGGAGGCCCATGATGGACATGTCATCAAGAGAATGGGAGGGGGAGTGGAAATGGTTTGCGACTGGGAGGTGCAGTTGTTTGTAGATGGAAGGTTGGTTTGTGTGATGGACTGGGCTGTGTTCACAACTGTTTGTAGTTTCTCTGGGGCAGAGCAGTTAAAATTCCAAGCTGTGATGCATCCAGATAGAATTTTTTCAATGGTGCATATATAAAAATTGCTAAGAGTCTTAAAGGATATGCCAAATTTCCTTAGCCTCTTGAAGAAATAGAGGCGTTGTTGTGCTTTCTTGACTGTTGCATCAATGTGGGTGGACCAGGGCAGATTGTTGGTAGTTGTCACTTCCAGGAACTTGATGCTGGTGACCATCTCCAACTCAGCACCACCCACCTTCCTTCCTGAAGTCATATTAGGAAAGATGTGAAGTTATGAGAAAGTGCGCAGAAAAGATTCAAGAGAATAGTTCCAGGGATGACAAAGTTGGATTCCAAGGTCCTCAGAGAAGGTGGAATGCTTCTCATCAGACGAGAGGGGCTGGAGGAAAATTGACGGAAATGTGCAAATTCATGAGGGGTCTGGACAGAGTACTGAGGAAGACACTTCCACAAAAGTATCAAGAACCAGAGGTCACAAATCGAAGGTAATTGATAAAAGAAACCCACTGCAACATATGACAGGAAAAGAAGTTCACGCAGCAAATGGTTAGATCTGTAATGCATCAGCCAGAGCGTGTGAAGGGAACCAGTTCAATTGAGGCTGTGAAAAGGCATTTAGATGACTATCTGAAACAGACCTGCTGTGGACAAAGATAGGGGAGTAGCACTAGGTGAATTGCTCCTGCAGAAGGCCATCACAGCCAGCCATCATGGGCCAAATGGCCTCCTTTGGTGCTGTAAGAATTCTCTGATCCTGTAACATCTGCAGGACATGCTTTTCTATCTGTTTGTAAGAACAACATGCTACTGAAGAGAATTTGGAAAATGCATAAAACCACTGAAAGTATCTTGAATATTTGTATTCAAAGGATGGAATAACTCTGAAGAATAGAATATGTCAGTGATTTAATCGCAGCATCAAGCACTCCAGGGTCATAAATTTTAGAAAGTGAAATTATCCACTTTGATTGGGAGAACAAAAAAGCAAAATATTATTTCGATTGAGAAAGATTACAGGATATTGTGGGGTGAGCGCAGATGTATCTAAAAGGCAACCCATGGCCTATAATGCAATCTGCACAAGACAGCTATCCAGCTGGCCCTGAGAGTTGCAAATACAGGAGGTACAACTAGAAAATTCCACAAGATGTTCCTTCAAATAGATGCCATCTAAGATCCAGCGTTTGCTGCCGACAGGATCACTAGCAAGCCTATCCCTAGCAAAGGTGGGAGAGAGCTGGCCAGTGTTTGAAGGTGCATTGAGCTGTGTGAATCTGAGTACTTTCATTTAGCCTGGGGCCGACTGGGGGCTATGGGAAGGTACAGGATGGCTGGGTCAGGGAGGCAATGGGGGAGAAAAGGCCCTGAATTGGGGAGTGAGGACAGAAAATGTGGCTCAGCATCTTGGGCTGGACAAGGCTCCTTCTTTTCAATGCAGCATTGTTCCCTGTTTGGACAGTGAATAAAATGGCAGAGTAGGGATCCCAGGCACAGGGATGGGGAACATAGGAAACAGCGTGAGTATGTGAGAGGAAGTGTGAGAGAGTGAGAGGGTGGGAGGTGGGGTGACAGGGAGGGAGGGTGAGACAGGGCAAGGGCATAAGGGTGTGACAGAGAGGGAGAGTGTGAGAGAGAGAGGGAGGGTATGACAGAGTGGTAGGCAGAATGTTAGGATGTATGAGAGAGAGGGAGGGTGTGGGAGAGGTAGTGAGGGTGTGAGAGAGGGTGTGACAGACAGGTAAGCAAGGTGTGAGGGAGTGAGGGAGAATATGAGAGAGGTAAGGAGGGCTTGAGGTGGTGTGGGAGGGACAAAGTGAGAGAGTGAGAGAGAAGGGGAAATGGCTAAATGAGGATGAGTGAGAGCGTGCTCAAGTGGGAGATGGAGGGAGAGATAGAATGTGTGAAAGACCAAAGACTGAATGAAGTAGGCAGGGACACACACCCATGCTTCAGCTCCATCTCCCTCCCAAAGAATGTAGCAACAACAGTAGCTTGGGTGAGCAGAAAACCCAGGTTGAATGGCAAACTCCTTCCAACCATTGTGAGAATTCTGCCGAGTTGAGCTTGCATGTGTGCCATTGGAGATGAGCTAAGGTTGGTGCTAGTCAAATCCAACTCCTTAGTCTCGAACCCGATCCCACTACATTTCCTGGTGACCAGGCTTACAGCCTTCTCTTTTTCTCTAGCTTTGTACCTGAACTGAAAAAGCAAAAAAAAATTTTATTGTGCAATGCTTGGTTCTTTTTGATGGTCACTCTTATTAAGCAATTATTTATTTAAATGATCAATTTATCACTTTGGAATTTTTTCTGAAATTCATGCTTACTCCTGTGTCAATACTTATCTTCCCAAAATTTGGTTGATGGCCCCAAGTGAGAGATAAATGGAACTGATCCACCCTGCCCCATTCCTAACTCCGGTGCAGAGGAATCTGGGTGTCCTCACTACTTCCTTACAGAACGTTGACATGAGGTCCCGCAAAGGGAAATAGAATACTGGTGTTTATTGCAAGAGATATGGAATGTAGAAGGCTTTCTACAACTACACAGAACGTTAGCCACACAGCTTAAACCTCTTACCCCACTAAATGCTAGTTTTTCAACCAATTTAAACTCAATTTTTTTTTAATTTAACCTATCTTTCTGGTGAAACCTCTTCAGAGACATTACTACACACCTCTGGACAGAGTGGGACTTGAACCCAGGCCTCCCGGTCCACGGGTAGGGATATTACCGCTGCACCACAAGGGCACCCCTTTTAACTCAGGTCCAATGGACTCTTCATTAAGGTATCCATCATCTGTTCCCTTATTCCATCAGGTCTTAATCATTCCTTCAGAACATTTTAGATGTTAACAATCTGAAGTAATGCAGACAGTTTTGGTCTCCTTATTTAAAGAGCGATATACTCACATTGGAGGCAGTTCAGAGAAGGTTGCTTCCTGGGAGAATGGGGTTGTCCTGTTAGGAACATTTCAGCAGGCTGGGCCTGTTCCCAATAGAATTTCGAAGAATGAGAGGTTTTTTTTTCCTTTATTCATTAACAGGAAGTGGGCATCGCTGGCTAGGCAGCATTTATTGCCCATCCCTAATTGCTGGAGGGCAGTTCAGAGCCAACCCACATTGCTGTGGGTCTGGAGTCACATGTAAGCCAGACCAGGTAAGGATGGTAGTTTGCTTCCATACAGGATATTAGTGAACGAGATGGGTTTTTTTCAACAATCGACAATGGATTCATGATCATCATCACACTCTTAATTCCAGATATTTTATTGAATTCAAATTCCACCATCTGCTGTGGCGGGATTGAAACCTGGGTCCCCAGGACATTATCTGGATCTTTGGATTAATAGTCCAGCGATAATACCACTAGGCCCTCACCTCCCCTCCAATTAATGAAACATTTGGGGATGTTTGACAACGTAAATGGTCAGAGGATCTAGAACTAGACATCATCCATTTAAGGCGGAAATGAGGAGGAATTTCTTCTTCCAGGGGGTGTTTGATATTGGGAATTCATTTCCCCAGAGACCCGTGAAAGCTATGTCACTGAGAACATTCAAAGTCGAGTTAAACGTATTTTTGATCTACAAGGGAATTGTGGCTTACGAAGGGCAGAAATGTGGAATTAAGGCCACAAACAGATCTTATTGACAGGTGGTCCAAGTTCAAGGAATTAAATGACATATTCCTGGTTCTATTTCTTACGTTTCTCCGAAACAGATACAAAATCAAGTTTTCTTTTTCATTGCCACAACCTCAAAGGGGCATTGGCTAATGTTCAGGTGCAAGTTGTGATTTATTTACCACGGTTTGGAGCAAGAGAAAAAAGGTGGTATTTAAATACATGTATAGAGAACTAGATTTCAGACTCTTGACTGCGTGGTAATAAACTTTCCTTAAATGTTTGGAATTCTAGGGGAGGTTGAAGATGGGGTTCCATATGACACGGTCCAACCTAATGTGTCTTTGGTGGGGGGGCGTAGAACGAAGAGGAGATTGTAATATAAGGAAGGGGATTAGCCCACCACCTTTCCACCCAGGACTAAGCCCACCTCTACAATACAGAGGCTGGGAAGGCACCAAAATTAGCAGCCCAGCTACTGAATAATTATGGGCCAATTAAGTTCTTTTAAAGCTCAATTGACACCAACATCAAACTGTTCCAGTCATATATACAGCTGTGTGGGCAAGTTGGTTCAAGTTGGATCCTGGTTATTTCAAAATGTTTCAAATGGCAGGAAGGAATATGCACTATCTTTGTTTGGGGGTTGGGGGGATAGGGTGGGGTGCCCTTTGCCCATGAGGGGCATGCTCATTCCTTTCCCCGGAAGAAAGTACTTGCTTCCTTCCTACCTACCTTTAGAAACCATCCCCTCCTTCTCTGCATGCCACCCCCAACCCAACCCCATCAAGGTGCTGAAACACACCACATGCCCAAAGCCCTCCCCCACTTCCCTTGGTTATCTCACTCCAGAATCCACTGGATCTCCTTTGGTCCACCTGCCTGCAGTCCTGGCATTGCCCACTAGGGAGCTCTGGCACTGCTGGGAATTGCTGGCCATTGATAGGCTGGTAGCTGCAGAGGGTGGGACTTTCTTCTTACCTAGCATAAAATGGAACACTTCAACCCATCCTCAGGGCTTCACAATTGCCAACCGTGCCCACCCGTTTAACTCGACTTTGAATATTTTCAGTGACATAGCTTCCACTGGTCTCTGGGGAAATGAATTCCCAACATCAATATTCTGCCCATCGTTTTGGAGGAAAATATACCCAGGATGAAAATGAGGGATAACATTCCCTGTCATTTAGTGTAATAGATATGAAAGCTTAAGCAAATTGCTTGCTTTAATGTAAATTATTTTGCTCTGCAGCTGATCAGGTGAACCTTAGTATCCTGTAGGAAGCTAGGGAAGAGATTGCTGGGCCCCTTGCTCAGATATCTGTATTATCGATAGTCACAGGGGAGGTGTTAGAAGACTGAGGGTTGGCGAATGTGGTGTTACTATTTAAGAAAGGTGGGAAGGAAAAGCCAGGGAGCTACAGACCAGTGAGCCTGACATTGGTGGTAGGCAGGTGGTTGGGAGGAATCCTGAGGGACAGGATTTACATGTCTCACTAACCTGATTGAGTTTTTTGAAGTTGTAACAAAGAGGATTGATGAGGGCAGAATGGTGGACATGATCTATATGAACTTCAGTAAGGCGTTTGACAAGGTACCTCATGGTAGACTGGTTAGCAAGGTTATATCAAACGGAATAGAGGGAAAACTAGCTGTTTGGTTACAAAACTGGTTCGAAGGTAGAAAACAGAGGGTGGTGATGGAGGGTTGCTTTTTAGACTGGAAGCCTAAAACCAAAAGGATCAATGCTGGCTCTACCACTTCTTGTCATTTATATCAATGATTTGGATGTGGACATAGGAGTTATGGTTAGTGAGTTTGAAGGTGACACCAAAATAGTGGACAGCGAAGAAGGTTACCTCAGAGTACAAAGGGATCTTGATCAGATGGGCCATTGGGCTGAGGAGTGGCAGATGGAGTTTAATTTAGATCAATGTGAAGCGCTGCATTTTCAAAAAGCAAATCAGGGCAGGATTTATACAATTACTTATAAGGTCCTGGGGAGGGTTGCTGAACAGAGACTTTGGAGTGCAGGTTCATAGCTCTTTGAAAGTGGAGTTGCAGGTAGACAGGATAGTGAAGGAGGCATTTGGTATGCTTGTCTTTATTGGTCAGTGCAGTGAGTATAGGAGTTGGGAGGTCATGTAACCGCTATACAAGAGATTGGTTAGACCACTTTTGGAACACTGCACGCAATTCTGGTCTCCCTACTATAAGAAGGATGATGTGAAACTTGTAAGGGTTCAGAAAAGATCTACAAAGATGTTGCTGAGTTAGAGGGTTTGAGACATAGGGAGAAACTGAATAGACTGGGGCTATTTTCCCTGGAGCATCAGAGGCTGAGGGGTGACCTTATGGAGGCTTCTCAAATCATGAGGGGCACGGATAGGGTGAATAGTCAAGGTCTTTTCCCTGGGGTAGGGGTGTCCAAAACTAGAGGGCATACATTTAAAGTGAGAGGGGAAACATTTAAAAGGGACTTTAGGGACAAATTTTTATCAAAGAGGGTGGTATGTTTATGGAATTAGCTGCCAAAGGACCTGGTGGAGGTTAGTACAATCACAATATTTAAAAGGCCTCTGGATGGGTACATGAAAAGGATGGTTTAGAGGGATATGGGCCAAATGGGGCTAGATTTATCAAGGATATCTGGTTAGCATGGACAAGTTGGACAGAAGGTCTGTTTCTGTACTGTATGTCTCTATGACTCTATAATTATGGGGGAAAAACAGTTCCACACATTTAGTTCCCCTTATCTTTCAAAGTTCCACTTTATTTTTCAGTTTTCTGTTTCTCAATGTATTGTGCTGTTCCTTTATCTGCTTGCTTTAATTCCTTGTTTGAATTACTTGATGTTTTTAATCTTTTTTTTTCCCAGCTCTGTTTTATCATGGGTTAGTTTCTTTTCTATGCTGTTCATATTTCTTTTCCTTTTTGTACTTTTTTTGATTTTCCCATCACCTCCAAGTCAAACTTTAAAATGTTTTCTGAGATTCTTCAAGAGCAATGCGAGTTTACTTATGGAATTGCATGTCTCTCTCTCTTTTTCTCAGTACTGCCATTCAAAATGGTTCTAATCTCCTCAGTGAGTGGAAGTCAAGACTAATCCGAAGGGACAGAATCCTGTGTGGCATTGATAATGCAGAAACTCTAGTGTATTCCTTCCCTGGAAAGCCAGTTATGAGAAGGCTTTTTTTTATCTTCAAATGCAAATAATAAAAAAATTGGTTTGCTTATCTGCTTCTGAATAAAGTCGGTTTGGTGCTAATCTGCCATGGTCAGTGGTTATGAGAGGTGATCCTGCTGGTGGAAATTAAACTGGTTAATTACATTGACCAGTTACTCCATTTCTTGAGGGGAATCATGCATGAACACAATGGAGGGAGTTGGGAGGCAGGGTTTTGCACCATGATATAAAGTGTATGGGTAGTCGGATGACAATCTGTCAGACCAGCACAGAGGGTGCGACCAATTCCAGACACTTGCACAGTGGGAGTATTGTCTGCCTGGGGAGCGAGCAGTGAGCAACCAGCTTCTTAACAAAGAGAACATCCATTCCTGTCCTCGCTAGCCTCACAAAAGCAAGTCAACATCATTCTTCTTCAGTATCCTTTCACAAAGCACCTGTAGCAGCCCCTTATAGGTGGCACTTCGCCTGTTGGTCCATTGTAAATAGCACTGGGCCTGATACACAGTGTGGGATTCTGCTTTTAAAATGTTGTCACCTCTTTTGAGAGCATGTTAGCAGGGAGGACACTAGGTAAGGCCCATGCTGAATCAATTTATCGCTGTCCATTTTACCCATGACTGGGGCATCAAAAAGATTCACTTTCACACAGGTTTGATGCCTTCCCCAGGTGAGAAAGGAAAACAAATGTCGCTTCTATGAGTGGATCAGAGCCAGGAAACAGGTGCTTCCATTTTATTAAAAATAAATGCTTAAATTTCAAATTATAGCCTGTATTCTTACTCAACATTACGTCACTCCCAAGCACAGATCATGAAATGGCCCCGGGGAAAGGTAGTGCTTTCCACACTCATTAATTATAATCAACCTATTTTCCAAATTAAGGTGTCTACACTCTTGTTGTGAGAGGCGCTTTAAAAATCCGGACACACAATGTTTATGAGTTGACACAAAAGCTACAAAGTGTCGTCCCAGATTGTGCTTCACATCACACAGACTGAGCGGATATTTAAATCTGTTACTCCCACATACATGGGATAAGATTATCAACTGACACGACAGGTGGGTGTGGAAGGACTTCACCAGCCTTAATGCCCTGGGAGAAAGCATACTTCACACCGACTGACACACAATGTAATTATGAGAAACTTACAGGTCTCTCCGTCTCTCCCCTCAATGTTACTCGTGAGTGGAAGAATAAATAAGAAGGCAGCTCATGATCACAGGAGAGGTAAAATATCACTGGGCAGAGCAAGACATTTTTAAGGATTGGCTGGCTGTCTTGAAAGAAGAGTTAAAATACTTTAATGAACCAAAGGTTCTTTTCAAGAAGCCATGGTCAAAGAATTGAAGATATTAACAATTGAACACTTAAAATTTACTTATGCCCATTACTTTAGCCTCAGTCAAAACCGTAAACATAAAACCGATAACCTAAAAACCTAACCTGTAAACTAAAACCTAAAACTGTAATATAAAACAAAACTATTAAAATATTGGCATGCTCAGTTGCTCATACCTATACAATAGGAAGGAAGAAAGGAACATAGAAACAGTAGGCCGTTCAGCCCATTGAACCGTGCTGCCATTTAACAGGATCATGGCTGATCAAACATTCATTGCTTTTTACTCACACTATTCCCATCAGCCTTTATGCCATTGAAAATTAACAACTTATTAACCATTTCTGTAAATATACTCAAAGACTGAATTCCCCAGTGTGAATCCTCTGCGATAGAGAATTCAAAAGATTCACCGCTCTGAGTGAAACAAAATTACTTTCATCTCAATCCTAAATGGCATCTCCTGATTTTTAAATGCCTCCACCAGGTACCAGCATCCACAATAACAGAATACATCTTACCTCAATTTACCGTGTTTGTCCCTTTAAATACTATGTAGGGTTTGATGAGATCACCTCCCATTCTTCAAAACTCTGGAGGTTCAGTTTGCCCAGTTTCTCTTCATAGGAGAACAACCTCAGGAATAAATTGAGTGAACCTTCATTGGACGAGCAAAACTGGAAATGAATGGGTATCAAGGGACAAACTCTTTGCTGGTTGGAGTCAGACCCAGCACATAGGAAGATTGCTGTAGTTACTGGAGGTCAGTCATCTCAGCTCCAGGACATCGCTGTAGGAGTTCCTCAGGGTATTGACCTGGGCCCAGCCATTATCAGCGACTTCATCAATGACCTTGCCCCCCAGCCCCGTCATAAGGTCAGAACTGGGGTTGTTCACTAATGATTGCAGATGATTGCACAATTTTCAGCATCACTCATGACTCCTCAGATACTAAAAGCAGTCCATGTCCAAAGCAACAAGATCTGGACAATACCCAAACTTGAGTTGACAGGTGGCAAGTAACATTCACACCACACAAATGTCAGGCAGTTACCATTTACAACAAGAGACAATCCAACATGTCCCTTAACTTACCATTGCTGACACAACTATCAACATTTTGGCAGTTACGATACACAAGAAACTCAACTGGGACTTGCCACATAAACAAGAGCAGGTCCGAGGCTCGGAATATTGCAGTGATTAACTCACCTCCTGACACCCCGAAGCCTGTCCACCATCTACAAGGTACAAGTCAGAAGTGTAATGGAATACTCCCCACTTGCCTGGATCAGTGCTGCTCCAACAACATTCATCCAGACTGTTGACACTATTCAGAACAAAGCAGCCGCTTGATTGACACCGCATCCACAAACATCCACTCCCTCCACTACTGATGTTCAGTAACAGCAGTACACATTACCTACAAGATGCCTGCAGAAATTTGCCAAAGATCCTTAGGGAACATTTTTCCAACCCAACAGCCACTTTCATCTAGAAGTACAAGGGCAGCAGATACATGGGAACACCACTAGCTTCGCGATTCCCTCCAAGTCACTCAAAATCCTGACTTGGAAATATATCACGTATGGTTTGATTAGATTGCCTACAGTGTGGAAACAGGCCCTTCGGCCCAACAAGTCCACACCGCCCCTTGAAGCATCCCACCCAGACCCATCCCCCTATAACTCACACACCCCTGAACACTACGGGCAATTTAGCATGGCCGATCCACCTAGCCTGCACATCTTTGGACTGTGGGAGGAAACCGGAGCACCCGGAGGAAACCCACGCAGACACGGGGAGAATGTGCAAACTCTGCACAGAAGGTCACCCGAGGCAGGAATCGAACCCGGGTCCCTGGCGCTGTGAGGCTGCAGTGCTAACCACTATGCCACCATACCGCCCCAGCAGCAGTTTAAGAAGGCAGTTCACCACCATCTTCTCAAAGGAAACTAGGGACAGGCAGTAAATGCTGGTCAGCCAGCAATGTCCATGTCTCATAAGGGAATAAAAATAATCTCTTTTGCTATCTTTCCTGAGCGAAGGAAACCAAATCGGCACCCAGTACTCCAGATGCGGACTCATCGATCTCTTACACAATTGAAGCTATTGAAGTCCTTTGTGCCTCAATGTTAAATAATATTGGAAAGTTCAACCGCATCAATAAAAGATTGAGGTCATGTCTTTATATTGGCAATATGTTAGGAACTATTTGGGAAACTGGGGCATTACCCAGGCATTTGCTGATTATAAGTCTTAATGGAGTGAAGGTACGAACTGTATATTTGAGTCATGCAATCCAGAAAGGTTCCTGTCTTTAGGTTTCCCTTGATTTTCTCTGAGGACATCTATCTTTATTTAATTATCTCTGTCTACAGCAGTGATTAATGGACAAACTCTGAGTGTGAGCTCTGATCCCATACAAAAACAAGGAAGGAGAGAATGGTTCAGGGAATAGGAGTCTGGATTTTGGGCATTTTCTCCTGTTGTTTCTGATGATAGGAGCATCTACTGAACTGGCACATAATTCCTCCCTCTTCACTGCCTAAGCTTCAGACACAACGGCATTTATTCTTCCATTGAATGTACATTATTTTCTTGCAAAAGTGGCAGACTAAATTCCATCATAAAAGAATGTTTTCTTCAAATATCAATGCATTGTAAAATATTATGACATCGAAGTGAATAGTACAAGAAACTACTCGTTGTGCTTGGCCCAAACCCACAGTTTGATCTCAGATCCAAGAACATGGTGTAGTGAAGGTAATATATCATCAAATCTGTTTGTTTGCAAGTAGGCACAGTGCCTGGGAAAACTTGGGTTGAAAACACCGCAGCAAGCAGAAAATATTTTGCCTATTCCATAATTAAGCCCCATTGGTAACTGAGGAGGTCATGGGTTGCAGGTAATGAGTTTGACTCTGAGTCTGCAGATCTGGATCCAATTCCCATTTCAGGAGTTTTTGGCCACGGAATGCGCATTCATAACCATGTCAAATCTTTCTGCTATGCCTACGGTGGGCGTTGTGAGCGGGAGGGTCACCCAGTCTGCCATCGCTGACGTGGAGTGACTCGCCTCAAGCTCCATCCTCTGGTGACAGGCTGGTGGTCAGTTCCAGGGAAGCTAGTCTATAAAAATGAACGTTTGTCAGACTCCTGCACCATTAGACGTGGGATATACATAATAACAACAGAGCAGGGTCACATTGCTGGATTTGATTGATCAATCTGAGCTGCACATTGACCAGGGGATTATTATACTCTGACGACCCATGCTTTGATACAAGAGCAGAGTTCCTCACTTATCAGCCCGCTTGTTGGATGAACAGTTGTCAAGCTGAGATAATAATACTGGACAGCAGTTTTCCCAGATGGCGGGAATCTCACCGACTGCTGTGAAAGCCCCATGCGTGCCTCCTTCTCAGAGGGCCTGTTAGTCTGGTGTCACCCTGGCACTAAAATGGGCAGAGGTTGGCTTTTCCTCAAGTTAAGGATGTGCGGGCATAAATCATACTTCTTGAGGCCGGCCAAGTTGTTTGTAATGATCAGCAATGTCAGTACAGCACCCTCTCAAAGCTCAGTGTCACCGTGGACACAAGCAAATCTTTTGATTTCCCTTGTGATAACTCCCCCACCTACTAATGAGCAAATACCAGCAGCAGCAGGCTGAGGTCTTTAAGGGGACATTAATTTTCTGTTCAAGGGTCTCAGCTGGTAACAAGGTAGGAGGACTGAACACAAGTCTTCCCCACCACAGCCTTACGCTGGCCAGAGGCAAAGCCGCAGCAGAGCTACCACTCTCCCATCTCAGTACATGCTCCCTGAGCAAACTCACCGCAGGGAAGAGCATTAGATTCTGCCCTCTGTGGCTCTCTTGACAGATCCTGCCCATTCACTGGAGGCCCAGTGCAAAACACAAAGGGGTTGTTTATGGTGGTTAAAGAGAGAAAAGAGATGTAAGATGGATGGACACTAAGGCGTGAAAGGGAGACAATGGATCAAGTCAACTAAGAGCAAAATCCAAGACGCAAACAAGTGGCAGTAGAGGTGGAGGGGGGTGGGGAATTTAAGAAAAATAGAGAACAGATATAATGCAATCAGTTTGTGAAGTTTTGGGATATTGAGACCTCGAGGCTGAAAACTGCGTAAGTGGAAATCAGCTGTGTTTCCCAGGGCTTGCATTGCAATTTGGTGAAACATTGTAGCTGGCTCACGAGGGAAATGTTGGCATAAGAGCAAGGTGTTTTATTGAAATGTCAACCAACTGAGAGGTTGGGGTTATTTGCACAGACAGAGAGGAACTGTTTGTTCCATGGAGGAGGTTTAAGGAGTCTCTTGAAGAAGAGGGAGATAGAGGGATGCGGCAGGTTATAGGGAGTGAATGGCAAAGATTGACATCTGGGCTGCCTATGGTGAAGCAAATGGGGAGGCAATGGCCTAGTGGTATTATTACTGGACGGTTAATGCAGAGACCCATATAATGCCCTGGGGACTTGGGTTCGAATCCCACCACGGCAGATGGTGGAATTTCAATTCAATAAATATCTGGAATTAAGAATCTAATGATGGCCATGAATCCATTGTCGATGGTCAGAAAACCCATCTAGCTCACTAATGTTCTTTAGGGAAGGAAACTGCCATCCTTACCTGTATGCTTTTTGGTGATGTTAACTAAGGGCACTCTGTATTTGTGAAATAGGAGGGAGGATAATTAGACCCTTGGAGGACATAGTGTTAACGGTGTGATGCTGGCAATGAAGCTTTACCATGCAGGTGGTATGGTGGCTCAGTGGTTAGCACTGTTTCCTCACAGATCCAGGGAACTGGGTTCGATTCCACCCCATGGTGACTGCCTGTGTGGAGTTTGCACATTCTCCCAGTGTCTGTGTGGGGTTCCTCCAGGTGCTCTGGTTTCCTCCCACACTCCTACTTTGTGTAGACCAGGTAGATTGGCCATGGGCAAATGCAGGGTTACAGGGATAGGGTTGGATGCTCTTCAGAGAGTCGGTGTGAACTCAATGGGCCAGGTGGCCTGCTTCCACACTGTAGGGATTCTGTGAGACTCTACCTGAGATTAAATAGGTTAGAATGGAATAAAGTGAGTGCAGTCCCACCTAGCTCAATTACAGTGGAGGAGGACAGTGCAGTTAACTGTCAAAAGCTGCAAATAAATTGAGATATGACAAGGAGGGGAAATGTAAAGATGGTCATGTCGGATACTACTTGTGTCATTGATAAGAGCTGTTCTAATTACTGTTTCAAGAGTTGCTTGGAAGGATTTAAACATGGAGTTTGGACAAACAGGAACTCTGATTTGGGAAGTGACAACACGTCCATGAACTTGGGGGAGGGGTTAGGGAATTTGGAGATGGTATGGTAGTTTGCAATGATAGTAACACTAAGGTTGTCTTCTCCAGGACAGCATGGATGATGGCAGATGTATAGAGAGATAACATTGAAACAGAGTGTTTTGGCTCACACAGGACCCAAGAGGATCATTGTTTAATGGAAACAGCTTGAGAAAGAGCAGGAGATCCATCTCCTGGGCACAGTGAGATCAGGCAGGATCACCTTTTTAAATATAACTCAGAGCAAAATTCATTCGATGTAAACTCTTGATGCTATACTACAAGGTATAATCACTTTAACAAATAAACAGCACTGGCATGGGACCAATTCCAGCTGCATTTTTAAACAAACCTCTTCTGACACTCCTAACTGACAAAAAATGCCAACTATTTAGAACTACCTAACGGCTACTATTCAAAACAGTACAAGCTCCTGATTTGCAAATGCTATGGGCCAAATTGGAAATATTGACCTATATTGGAGAGATTTTAATGTTTCTGTGCCCAGAACTATTGGAATGCCAGAGCATTAACCTCAAGTTTAGGCTAAGGGAGCAACAATCTATGCTAATACTCTGGTGCCATCCTTCATAGATGATAAACCAACCAAAGCACATTCTCCTTATTCAAGTTTGATAGTGCCCCCATCAAAAAAAGTTGTTTTTCTAAAATCAACCTAAACAGACATGTTGTGAAGCACCTCTGTGTCAAATGGAATCCAAACTGAGACTTTGTGACCCAGTGTTTCAATATCACAAGAGTTCCTTCATCATCTAAGTGTCAGTGTGCTCACACTTTGTGCAAACTTTTCCCATCACAACAGGTGCTATACTGCCTGCCAGAATGCAAATCAGATGAAATTGCGTGCGAAAGGGCAGCAGAGAAATTCAAGTCTTTATTTCTCAAAATAACAGTGAATACAAGTTGCTTACAATAATTTTGAATAGATTAAAATTAAATCCATTGTATCTTCACCTGCAGATTTGAGGAAACCAGAATTAATCATGAAAAGATCAAGGCAAGTAATTTTGAGAGCTTGTGTAATTATTGGGAGCTCAACGGGGCTTCACCTTGCTTAAGCATAAATAACAAAGCCACGACGGTGCAGCTGAATTATACCCCCGAATGCGGGTCAACTATTTCCCCATGGCCAGATTTAAGAGGGTTAGCTGAAGGTAACATTACACTTGCAGGAAATATGATTTCCTTGCGCTTTACAAAGTCATTATGCTGCACAGTTGCTGACAGGAACATTGACCGTGGTGGGCATTTTAGGATTAAGATCAGAACATCCACTTCATTAGACTGACTCTAGAAACAATGAGTCCTGTATTCCTATTACAAATATGTCGTTAATAGGCTCTTTTAAAAAAATGGGTGAATTCATGTTCAACAGATTGCATGAGCAGCACTTTCTGTTTAAACTGTCTAAATTATTAAAATCTAGGCTCATAGAGATGAAGTGGTCCTTTTAAAAAATTGTTTTAAAACACATGGAATACAGTAAGTTATGCTTCAGGCTCATCTAACAGAGCACAGGGGGTAATCTCCCTGCCTCAGAGTAATAAGTGCCAGGTTCAAATTTATAAACACAGTGGCTACAAAAACAGGTCAGAGGCAATGAATCCTGCAGTGACTAACTCACCTCCTGACTCCCCAAAGCCTGCCCTTCATCGACAGGGCACAAGTCAGGAGTGTGATGGAATACTCCCCACTTGCCTGTATGGGTGCAGTGCCAACAACACCCAAGAAGCTTGACACCATCCAGGACAAAGCAACCCGCTTGATTGGCAACATATCCACAAGCATCCACTTCCTCAACCACCTCCAGTAGCAGCACTGTGTCTCATCTGCAAGATAGACAATAGACAATAGGTGCTGGAGTAGGCCATTCGGCCCTTCGAGCCAGCACCACCATTCATTATGATCATGGCTGATCAACCACAATCGGTATCCTGTTCCTGCCTTATCCCCATAACCCTTGATTCCACTATCTTTAAGAGGCCTATCCGTCTCTTTCTTGAAAGTATCCAGAGACTTGGCCTTCACTGCCTTCTGGGGCAGAGCATTCCATATATCCACCACTCTCTGGGTGAACAAGTTTTTCCTCAACTCTGTTCTAAATGGCCTACCCCTTACTTTTAAACTGTGTCCTCTGGTTCTGGACTCACCCATCAGCAGAAACTTGCTTCCTGCCTCCAGAGTGTCCAATTCCTTAATAATCTTTTACGCCTCAATCAGATCCCCTCTCATCCTTCTAAACTCAAGAGTATACAAGCACAGTCGCTCCAATCTTTCAACATATGATAGTCCCATCATTCCGGGAATTGACCTCGTAAACCTATGCTGCACTCCCTCAATAGCAAGAATGACCTTCCTCAAATTTGGAGACCAAAACTGCACACAACACTCCAGGTGCGGTCTCACCAGGGCCCTGTACAGCTGCAGAAAGACCTCTTTGCTCCTATACTCAATTCCTCTTGTTCTGAAGGCCAGCATGCTATTAGCTTTCTTCACTGCCTGCTGTACCTGCATGCTTGCTTTCATTGACTGATGTACAAGAACACCTAGATCTCGTTGTGCTTCCCCTTTACCTAAGATACAGGGCAGAAATATATCAAAGATCTGCAGATATAACTTCCAAACCAATGACTGCTTCCATCTCAAAGGACAAGGGAAACAAGTATTTGGAAAAACCATCCCATGCAAGTTCTCCTTCGAGTCACTCACCATCCTGACTTGGAAATATATTGGCTTTTTCTTCACTGTCATGAGGTCAAAATCTTAGGACTCCCTCCCTAATAGCTTGTGTGCCTACCTTCAGCACATGGACTGCAGCAGTTCAAGAAGGCAGTTCACCACCTCCTTCTCAAGGGCAACTAGATATGGACAATAAACATTGGCAATGTCCACAACCCGTGAATGAATTTTAAAGAAGGTCTGAGTGGAAGTTTTTAAAAAATTCTCTTGTGGAATTAGTCAACTTAATTCCAACTCATTTTCCACAGCTACCTGGTTCAGGCATTGCTGCATCTGACTATATGATGTAAAAATATGATTTACTCTGCACGTTATTGTGTGGTTCATCTCAGTCAAGTTATCCCGATATTCAATATGCCAAGAATTAATGTAAAAAGATGAATGGACATGCACTACTCTTGGGCACCTCTTAGTGGTATGTTTAAGAGCAGCAGGACCATTAAAGCAGGTCATTCAGCAACATGGGAATCATATTGAATCTGAATGACAGAAAACAACTTATAAACTTAAAACAGAAATAGAGTGATGCACAACTTGCTTTCTCCTGCGCTAGTCTTGTACAGCTAGTTTGCTTTTTAAATCGTTTCTCATGGGTAAATAAGGACAGACAATAAATGTTGGCTTAGCCAGTGACATGAGTAGATAAAAAAACTTTACCATTACAAAACGAAAACACTGTGGATTTTGAACATCTGAAATAAACAAACTACTAGAAATATTTCGCAAGTTTGGCAGCAAATGCAGAGAAGGAGAGCGGGGGAGAGAGAGTGTGGCAGGGGGATGAGAGAGAGAGAGAGAATTTAATGTTTTTGGTTGATGACCTGTCGTCTGAAAGGGAAAATGGTTGAAAAGAGCAAATTAAGAATTAAGCCCAAGAGAGAGCTGGAAGGAAGGAACGGACAATTGGGAGTGTCTTGATTGGTTGGGAGGCAGGAGAGATTAAAGGGTTAATGGTTTAAGGCAAAATGAGACAGAAATGGGGCAAGTGAAAAATCAGAAAGTGGGCCTGGAGGAATTTTTAACGAAAAGCGCAGCAACAACACAAATAGCTGCTACCCTGAAAATGGGGACCAAGGTTATGGTCTAAGATTGTCAAACTCAACATTATACCTGGAAAGTAGTCAGATGCTTAATCCTGAGATGAGGTGCTTTTTTTTGAGCTTCTGCTGTGCTTTGTTACAGCAGTGTAGGAGACCGAGAACAGGGAGGTCAGAGTGGGCGTAAATTTACATTTGCCTACCGTGAGGTGATTGAGGGGCAAATGGTCATAGTGTAGAGTATGAGAACTGCCTGCTGAGAGGAATCTGACTGGTTCAGAGGTAGGCCAGCAGATAGAGGATGCCACCTCTGTCAGGCAGGCAGGCTGGAATTAACAACAGAAAAGAGGCCGCTCCTTGTTCATTAAAAAACAAATGGCTTTTTGCTAACTGCCTTCCAATGAATCAGAAATAGATTATTGGTTTGCAGTGTTCCATAAACTAATCCAATGCTTCCTAAACATATGACCCCATAACAAAGCTTGGAATTTACAGTCACACACTCTCAGAGATGTACAGCACAGAAACAGACCCTTCAGTCCAACTCGTCCATGCCAGACTAGATATCCTAAATTCTTCTTGTCCCATTTGCCAACATTTATCCCATATCCCTCTGAACTCTTCCTATTCATATACCTATCCAGATGCCTTTTAAATCTTGTAATTGTACCAGTTTCCAACACTTCCTCTGGCAACTTGTATAGAAATGTTGTTCTTCAGGTCCTTTTTAAATCATTCACATTAAACCTATGCCCTCAAGTTTTGGGCTCCCCCACTCTAGAAAAAAGACCTTGGCTATTCACTCCATCCTTGCCCCTCATAATTTTATAAACCTCTATAAGGTCACCCCTCACCCTTTGGCACAGGGAAAATAGCCCCAGCCGATTCAGCCTCTCCCTCTAGCCCAAATCCTCGACTCCGGCAACATCCTTGTCAATCTTTTCTGTACCTTTTCAAGTTTCACGACATCTTTCCAACAGCTGGGAGGTCAGAATTGAATGCAGTATTCCAAAAGTGGCCTAACTAGTGTCCTGTACAGCCACAATATGACATCTTGTGGAGCCCCTTCAGTGAAAGAGCAGGGTAGGAATGCCTGAGAGGGGTTCGGTCTGTTAGAGTGGGAACAATTGATGTCATAAGTCAGTTGAGAATCCATGGCAAGCATTGCTGCTTCAGAGCTTAGGATCCCAAGGTTTCAGCCTACAAACCCACTTGGTATCCCAGTCTCCAATTTGGCAAAGTCTGTACTAATCACTGAACTTCACTGTTGGATTCAGTCAACACATATTGACTGAACACCAATGTTTTAATTTGAAAGTGGAATTAAAAAGGCTAAAATAGCTACATTGAATAGGAATTAAAATTGTTACTGGCATACAAGTCTCCATTTTTCCATTGTTCAACCTCTACCAGCAATGAAGTCTTATTAGATTGGAATTAACCTCACCCAGTCTCTGGGAATATTTTGCGTGGGCAGTCTAAATTTGTTTTAGCACAGGTGAGGGCCTGAAGAATATTTAGTCTGGGCAGGAAGATGGAGAAGTGCACATTTATATAGCATTTTTCCAAATCTCAACATGACCCAATCTGTTTTTCAGTCAATTAAGTAATTTTGAAGAGTAATGGCTGTTGTGTTGTTAATACAGAGAATGTGGTCAATTTTCACACAGCAAGGTCTGGCGAACAGCAACAAGGTGCTGACTAGTTAATCTCTTAAACATGTTTTGGTTAAGGATAAATATTGGAGAGAAGCAACGAGAACTTGCGTGCACTTCACCAAATGTGCCATGGGATCTTGACCTGAGAAAACAGACCAAGGCTTACATTTAACATATCATCCTAAAGATGAGTATGCTGAGGTCCCTCAGTGCTCCACTGAATATCAAACTAGATTTTGCTTTCTGGAGAGGGGCTTGAGCCTTCTGACTTAGAGAAAAAGCTGCAAGGTTGCTGATGCCAGAGCAACAAGAATGTGAACGGGGAGACAATGGTGTAACGGTAATGTCACTGGATCGGTATTCAGGAACTACATGGGACATGGGCTTGAATTCCATTTGGCAGATTCCATATTTTTAAAAAATGGAATTACATGCCATGCTAATGATGAATGTGTACCTATTGTTATAAAAGCTCATCCAGTTCACTAATGTCCTTCAATGATGACAATCTCTATCTAATTTCATCTACATGTGACTCCAGGCCTACAACAAATTGGTAGACTCTCAAGTGCCTGTGGGCAATTAGGATTAAATATTGTTCTTGCCAGCGAAGCCCAAAAATAAATACATTTTTTTAAAAGATCAGACAAAAGAATGAAAAGAAGATAAAGCAGTGCACACCAAACATAAATAGAATTCAAAATAAAACAGAAACATATGGCAAATTTGTTTAAAAAAAACAATATGAACTGCTTATTTGACATTCTGAAACAAGCAACAATTTATCAACAAAAAGGAAAATGAGGTGGGTGTATAATGGGAAATCATTTTCTGATTACCAATCTTAATTTGGATTTCCCTCACAAGAATACAGAGTGCCAAACTGTCCTTCCTTCCTCGTTTCAGTGAAGGACCATTCCTAAAATTATGCCAGACCCGCTGTATTCCTCTTCAGTCTACACACTGTGCAAATAATGGGACTGATCTGAGCAACTAATGCTTGCACTGCTGTGAGCTATAAATCAATTGGTGGCATTTTCACGCTTTTAATTGAAGAAGTCACATTGAGAAAAATGCTGTGTTTATGTAATGATGCAGTAGCTACAGTATAATTGTAATTTTAATACGAAGCATAATTTTACACAATATAATTACTTGCGCTACTGACTCTCAGAAATAGATATAAATTGCAACACTAAAGTAAACAGTTCAATTCTGCACCTAATCCCTAGCTACAGCTACTTCATTTCAACAGATGCAAATAGACATTTTCCCATTGATGAGGGCAATTTACCAAAAATTGGTTTGAGGCATAGTCCCTGGCATGGGCTAACTGGACAATATTGGCTCCAGATTGAACTGGAAAAATCAGTTGAGCAAAGGTAGCCTAGGTGAGGAGATCTTTAATGTTTTCAAGATAATGTTTCAGTACAATACTTTCTGGAGGCAAGCAGAGAGCACGCTATACTAAGCCTGGTATTGTGTAATGAGATTGAATTAATTAATGACCTCATAATGAGGACAACCCTAGATAGCAGTGACCATAATATGATTGAATTTTATGTTCAGTTTGATGGAGTGAGGAATGGCTTCAAGACTTACAGTCAAAGTGTCGTACAGCATGGAAACAGACTGTTTGGTCTAACTAGCCCATGCTGACCATAATCCCAAACCAAACTAGTCCCAGCTTCCTGCTCTTGGCCCATATCCCTCCAAACCTTTATTATTCATGTACTAATCTAAGTGTCATTTAAGCATTGTAACCGTACCCACATCCACCACTTCCTTAGGAAGTTCATTCCGCACGCAAATTACCCTCTGTGTAAGAAAATTTTTAATCTTTCTCCTCTCGGCTTAAAAATATGCCCCGTAGTCTTGAAATCTCCCATCCTAGAGAAAAGATATTTACAATTAACTCTATTGAAACGCCTCATGATTTTATAAACCTCTATAAGATGACCTCTCAACCTCCTAAGCTCTAGTGAAAAAAGTCCCGGTTTACCCAGCCTTTCTTTATAACACAAACCATCCACACCCAGCACCATCCTGGTAAATCTCTTCTGAACCCTCTCTAGCTTAACTACATCCTTCATATAATATGGTGACCAGAACTGGACACAGTACTCCAGAAGAGGCCTCAATAATGTCCTGCACGGCCTCAACATGACTTCCGAACTCCCATGCTCGAAGATCTGAGCAATAAAGGCAAGTTGTATTTTAAGTTAATAAGGGGAAAGAGCATGAAAGCACAGCTAACTAGCTAAAGTGAACTGGCAAATTAGATTAAAGGATAGATCAATAGATATGTAGTAGAGGACACTTAAGGGGAAAACCTTCTCTGAGCTGTCTCCAAAGCACTTACATCCTTCCTTAAATAAAGAGACCAAAATTGCACACAGTATTTGAGATGTGCTGTCACAAGTACCCTGTATATCTAATGTGTAACATCCTTACAGTTATGTTCAATTCCTTTCATAATCAAATTATATTCCATTAAGGTATCTTAATTACTTACAGACTGACATACATTACTAACATTATGACACTCATACACAAGAACTCCTCAATCCCTCTGCACCTCAGTCATTCTCCATTTAAATAATGCACACCATTTTATTCTTCCTGCAAAGTGAACAACTTCACATTTTCCTACATGACTGGACTTGCTCCAAATGCTGGATTTTCACCCACTCAACCGACCTCATAGCATCATAGAGATGTACAGCACAAAAACAGATCCTTCAGTCCAACTTGTTCATGCCAACCAGATACCCTAAATTTATCTAGTCCCAATTGCTATCATTTGGCCCATATCCATCTAAACGCTTCCTATTCATAAACCCATCCAGATGCTTTTTAAATGCTGTAATTGTGGCCTCCAACACTACCCCTGGCAGTTTATTCCATACACACTCCACCCTATGTGTAAAAGAGTTGCCCCTTAGCTACCTTTTAAATCTTTCCCCTCTCACCTTAAACCTACGATCTTGAGGGATCCCCTACCCTGGGGAAAAGATCTTCACAATTCACCCTGTCCATGCCCCTCATGATTTTATAAGCTTCTATAAGGTCACCCCTCAGCCTCCAACGCTCCAAGGAAAACAGTCCCAAGCAATTCAGCCTCTCCCTATAGCTCAAACTCTCCAGTCCCTGGCAACATCCTTCTACATTTTTTCCACATCCTTCAAGTCTCACATCTTTCCTCTAGCAGGAAGACCAGGATTGCATGCAGTATTCCAAAGGTGGCCTAATCAATATCCAATCTACATCCATCTGTATTCTCCTTTTCTCCTCTTTCCAGCAAAATTTCCTACCTATCTTTGTGTCATTCGTACATTTAGACCCCTAGCCTTTTCGCCTCTCATCAAAGTTATTTCTTTATTCATTCACTGGATGAGGGCAGTGTATTAGAAAATGGTCAGTGACCTAACCCTAACCCTAACCCTATTGCAGCTGATGCAACTATATTTGGGGAATGTCCCATTAGAATGGACAAGAGTGAAATGTAAGTCTTTAATCCAAAAAAAATGGAAAACAGAAAGCAGGTAACAACATCCCAGTTAACTTAACTGTCATAGGGAAGATGTTAGAAGTTATTATTAAAGTTATTATTGAAGATTGTCAACACCAGAGCTAGGAGTGAGCTGAGGAGAAACTTTGTTACTCAGAGAGTTGTTAGAATTTAGAATGCACTGGTGGGGGATATAAGAGAGGGATTCCATATGAGGCATCAAAAGAGAGCTGAGTATATATTTGAAAGTGATGAATATAGAGGGCTACAGAAATAGAGCTGGAGAATGGGATGAACTGGTAGCTTTTTTGGGAGCTGTAACAATTGGTCAAACGACGTCCTTCTGTACTGTATAATTCAATGTTTCAATGATTCTATAAGACATTATAGCAGGGCACGGACAAACATTCATAGTAATCAGGCACAGTCAACATGGTCTTGTGAAAGGGAAATCACATTTAACTAATTTTTTGGGATTTCTTTGAGGAAGTAACATGTGCAATGGGTAGAGGGGAACTGATGGATGTATCGCACTTGGATTTCCAGAAGGTATCTGATAAGGTGCCATTTAAAGATAATTGTGGAAAATAAATGCTCTTGGTGTTGGGAGGCATTACATGCTGGCAAGGATACACGATTGGCTAGCCAGCAGGAGATGGTGAATAGGCACAAGTGAGTCATTTTCTGATTGACAAGATGTAACAAATGATATGCAACAGGGATCAGTGCTGGGGCCCTAACCTTTTACAATTTATGTAAATAACCTGGACGAATAAATCAAACATATGGCTGCTAAAGTTTCTAATGGACAAAGATAGGGAGGAGTGGAAGTCGTAGGAAAGTCATGTGAAAGCCTACAAAGTGATATAGATAAGTTAAATGAGAGGGCAAGGATCTGGCAAATGGAGTACAGTGTGGGAAAATGTAAAATGATTCATTTTGGGAAGAAGAATTGTAAAGAAGCATATTAGCTAAAAAGGTGAGAGATTACAGGGCTCTGAGCCGCTGGAGGATCTTGATATCTTTGTGCACAAATCACAACAAGTTAGTTTGCAGGTACAGCAGGTAATAAAGAAAACCATGAGAATGTTATTGGTTATTACAATGAAGATTAAATTCAAAAATAGGGAGATTAAGCTGCAGTTATGCAGAGCACTGGTAAGACCACATCCAGAGCATTATATGCACAATATTAGTCACCTCACTTAAGGAAGGATTTAAATATTTTTGAAGGAGTTCAGAGAAGATTTGCTACACTAATACCTGGAATAGGTAGGTTGCCTAATGTGGAAAGATTGGACAGTTGGGGAAGCATTTACTGCAGTTAAGAAGAGTTATAGACAAGTTGATTGAAATTGGCTGTTAGTCTATCAGAGAGGTCTTGATAGATTGGAGGCAGGGGGTGGGGTTAGGTATTAAACTGGATGATCAGCCATGGTAAGAATGAATGGTGTAGCAGGCTCGAGGTTGACTGGCCTACTCCTGCTCCTACCTTCTATATTTCTATGAATGTGAAAAGGATATTTCTTCTTGTGCCGATTCAAGACAGAGATGAGAATTATTTTCTTAAATAGGACATGAGTCTTTGGAACTCCTTTGCTCAAAAAGGAATGGAAACAGAGTCTTTGAATATATTTAATTCAGAAGTAGATCCATTCTTGATTTTTAAAAAATGGAATGAAAGGCTATTATATTAGGAGTAGGTAAGAATGTGGAAATAATTAAATCAGTCATCCTTTGTTCTCTCTTTCTCTGACACACTCTCAAAATTTGAACACTGAAAACTCAGTTAAAAGTCTCATCATGAAAGTGAAGGGTTCTTAAATAAGAGCTTTAGATCCAGAACATTGTTTCCGGGAAAAAGACTTCAGACGGCCATAACTGATCCAGGAAATCCCAGTGCCAACAGTTTTATGGGTAAAGTAACTTCAGCTGCAGGCCAACATTTAGGATCGTTTGTGAATAATTCTCTTTCCTAAATTTAACTGCTATTTGTCCAAAGAACATTTTCCAGGCACTGGGAGGGGTGTGTCTTTCTGAATGTATATGGTATGTGTTTAGATATTGTTGTCAATTTAACCTCCTTTTGAAATTTAAAACTTGTTCTGACCAGTGGAGGTGTAGGATAAAAAAATCAGTTTAACCCTCCAAACAGAAGCACAGTGACCTTATCTGCAAGACATGGTACAGAGAACCCCACACTCCAGGCTTGAATTTTGCTTTGGTCTTTTCATACTGCCTACTGTTCTTAAATCTTCACACCGTCTCAATCTTCTGCACTGACGGCTTGAAGTGGATAGTTTTCAATTAAAATTCTTTTGGTACATTCAGGAAGTAAGAACAAAAATTAAATATTTGATTCTTTAGCCTTTGTCGTTATATGACACTTGTGCTTCGTTTGAACTTTCATTAGCAAACTTCACATACATTATTTCCACATGGAGCTCTTCAACTATTTGTCGAGCCTTTGCACTTTGCAAAGTTACGGTTGTTAAGCACTCTGCCACAACCCAACTCGCTTCACATCACCTCTCCTTCCATAAGCATAGATCAGATATTTTCAACCACTTAAATCAAGTGAAAGTTTGAAAATCCCACAAGTAGCTTCTGTGCTGGATCAGAAATTAAACAATTATAATAATGATTCAGCAAAAAGCAAGGCCATTCAGCTGAAGATCTGTGTGTTGGGTCTTTGAAACAGCCAATAAGTTAGTCCGAGATAACAAGGTGTAGAGCTGGATGAACACAGCAGGCCAAGCAGCATCAGAGGAGCAGGAAGGCTACGTTTTGGGTCTGGATCCTTCTCCAGAAATTTCAGCTTTCCTGCTCCTCTGATGCTGCATGGCCTGCTGTGTTCATCTAGCTCTATACCTTGTTATCTCAGATTCTCCAGCATCGCCAGTTCCTACCATCTCTGAGTAAGTTAGTCCAATTGCCCTGCTGTTTCTCACTGTTCTCCAAATGATTTAAGTATTTACCAATTTCCCCATATAAAAACTTATTCATGGCTCTCAATTCCACCATCTTTACTGCATTCCAGATTATAATAATTGACGGCATAAAAGAATTTCTGAACTCTCCTCCCATTCCTTTGCCAATAAACATTTTTTTTCTGACTGCTGACTCTCCTGTCAGTGGAAATGTTTGTCCGTGCTGTATCATAATTTTTCGCACCTCCATTAAGTCTCCACCTAACCTTCTCTGTTCGAAGAAGAACAATCCCAAGTTCTCTGGTCTCTCTACATAACTGAAATCTTCATCTCTGATAAATCTCTAGCATCTCACCATCATTAATCAAAACTGGCCTGAACATATCTAAAAAAAAAAGAAACATTTATGAGAGACATTTCCAAGCCATTTGGAAAATTAAAATGACACATTTTAGACTGGGCAATTAATTGAGAGTGATTGCTGAAATACTGAAATGTTCAGGCCAGTGATATACAAGTTCATCATTAAATAGAAAGACTCTACAGTATAATATCATTTTTAACGCACCAAAGAATTACACTCATCTCAGGAATGAGGGGGCACAGTCACGCTACATAAAAATGAATGGAATTGACTAAATGATAGTTCACTTTGACTGACTACACAATGTAAGCCTTACAGTTATCAAATTAATTCAAACTAAATATGTAAACAGTGCTGTAGATCAAAAAACTAATTATGTGGCTCTGCTTCAGGAATTCTCATTCTTCAACTTACATTGACATTCCATGATGTACTTACTGAAGCCTGATATACCACTGTCTAACCAGCAGTTGTAAATAGCATCACTTTTGAGCCATAACACCTTGGAGAAAACAGAGACAAATAGTACCTTCAGTTCACCTGGATCATCTCCAGCACATCCCTCACCTTCCTGGACCTCTCAGTCTCCATCTCAGGCAAGCAGCTTGTAACTGATGTCCATTTCAAGCCCACCGACTCCCACAGCTACCTAGAATACACCTCCTCCCACCCAACATCCTGCAAAAATTCCATCCCCTATTCCCAACTCCTCCGCCTCCGCCGCATCTGCTCCCACGATGAGGCATTCCACTCCCGCACATCCCAGATGTCCAAGTTCTTCAAGGACCGCAACTTTCCCCCCACAGTGATCGAGAAAGCCCTTGACCGCGTCTCCCGTATTTCCCGCAACACATCCCTCACACCCCCCCCCCCCACCCCCACAACCGCCCAAAGAGGATCCCCCTCGTTCTCACACACCACCCTACCAACCTCCGGATACAACGCATCATCCTCCGACACTTCCGCCATTTACAATCCGACCCCACCACCCAAGACATTTTTCCATCCCCACCCCTGTCTGCTTTCCGGAGAGACCACTCTCTCCGTGACTCCCTTGTTTGCTTCACACTGCCCTCCAACCCCACCACACCCGGCACCTTCACCAGGTGGACTTCACCAGTTTCAAAATCTCCCCTTCCCCTACTGCATCCCTAAACCAGCCCAGTTCGTTCCCTCCCCCCACTGCACCACACAACCAGCCCAGCTCTTTTCCCCCACCCACTGCATCCCAAAACCAGTCCAACCTGTCTCTGCCTCCCTAACCGGTTCTTCCTCTCACCCATCCCTTCCTCCCACCCCAAGCTGCACCCCCATCTACCTACTAACCTCATCCCACCTCCCTGACCTGTCCGTCTTCCCTGGACTGACCTATCCCCTCCCTACCTCCCCACCTATACTCTCCTCTCCACCTATCTTCTTTTCTCTCCATCTTCGGTCCGCCTCCCCCCTCTCTCCCTATTTATTCCAGTTCCCTCTCCCCATCCCCCTCTCTGATGAAGGGTCTAGGCCCGAAACGTCAGCTTTTGTGCTCCTGAGATGCTGCTTGGCCTGCTGTGTTCATCCAGCCTCACATTTTATTATCTTAGTATTTCCACTTTAGTCTGTTGTCTCATTTTCCCCTTTGCAATGGTTTCCAGGGGTCATATTTCTGAATAATGTCCCTCAAACAGAAAATGCATAATAGATGCTCCATTGTAACCCCACAACCTAATCACAGCCTTGGTACACAGAAGAAATTCTGTTTTCCCTCAAATTTGAAGTACCATGAGAGATTCCACATATATCCATAGACTATTCAATATTGCCTCATAAACAGTTTTGAGTCATATACCTTAGAAACAGGTTCTTTGGCCCACCATACCACCAAACTACACAAATCCCAAATATCTGCACTTGGTCCATAGCCTACTATGCTCTGGCATTTCAAGCACTCAATCAGAAGTCTCTTAAATATTGCAAGAGCATCTACCTCCACCACAGTCTAAGCCAGCATGTTCCATATTTATACTGCCCTTTGGGCAAAATAAAAATTTTCCTCATATTTCCTCTAAACCACTTACTCCTTATCTTAAACCTGTGTGTTCTGGTCTTAAATGTGCCTGTCACAGAGAAAACATTCTCATGATGTACACTGTCTATGTTTTTCATAATTTTGTACACCTCATCAGATCCTCCCACAGCGTCCACCGCTCCATGGGAAACAAACCCAGCCTGTCCGGTCTCTCCGCATAACTCAGACTTTTCATCCCGAGCAACATCCCGGTGAATCTCCTCTGCAGCCTCTCCAGTGCAATGATGTCCTTCAGATAGTGTAGTGACCAGAATTGCATGCAGTATTCCATCTGCGGCCTCAGTAATGATCTATATAGTTGTATAAAGGCATCCTTGCTCCTATATTCTATGACCTGGTTAATAAAACAAGCATTCCATACACTTTCTTTACCATCCTGTCTACCTATGCTGACACCTTCAGTAATCCATGGATTTATATACCAAGGACTCTTTGTTCCTCATTACTCCCTAGGGACCTACAATTCATTGCGTATATCCTACCCTAATTAGACATCCCACATTGCATCACCTCACATTTATCAGGATTAAATTCCATCTGCCATTGCTCTGTCCAAGTTGCCAGCTGATGAATGTCAGAATCTCGCCTGAGGTCATCCTCCTCTCTATCAATAACACCATCAATTTTTGTGTTATCTGCAAACTTACTAACTATATCTTCTACACTCACATCCAATTTGTTAATGTACGTAACAAACAAGCAAGACTCCCAGCGCCAAAACCTTTGGTACACCACTGGTCATTGGATCCAATCACTATCACATCTAATAATAATTGTTCCACACATGCACAATAGAGTTACCTATTAATACCAATTTCGTATGAGTATGTATTTTACATGCTAACATCTTGTCCAAAAATCTTACCACCTATTATCCCTCCTGCCTTTGGACCAATTGTACACCTTCCATTTTGTTGTGCCATGATTGAGTTGCAGATTCAGGTCACGATTTGACTCTTTTGTAAATTTCTGAAGCCTCTCTTTACTTAATATATTCAATCAATGATATCCATGAACTTTCATTTAATAAAATGATATCCACCACAATTGGTTAATATAACCAATAGCATCCACCAACTCTTGATATGACTGTCACAGACAATTTAGCAGTATTCATTATTAGTGTTCTATGACAGTTACAGTTTTATTTATCACTATACTACCCTTGCTGTGTTCTTACATTGACTCATGTGACATTGGTGTCTCCGGCTGGGCTAGCATTTATTGCCCATCCCTAGGTGTCCTTGAAAAGGTGGCAGTGAGCTGCCGAATTCTACCTATACATCACTTTACATAGCGTTTTAGGATAAAATGTATTTTCTATAAAAAATGGAATTGATTTCTTTCAAAAGATCATATAGGGGGCTCCTGCCAACATGTCTTTCCCTCCGTCCAGGTGGTTCAGCTGCAGATAGCAGGGCTAAATTTCTAAATGGCCAGGACATGTGGAGGATCGGGCTGTAGTGCTGGTTTGCTGTACATTCTCATCTCCGGGATTATGTGAGGGAGCTCACAGTTTCTCAACCCACAAGTCAGTGCCAGCTGAAATGTGACCCAGAGATGAAGTCTTTCTAAAAGCACTTCCATTTTTGAGTGCCGCCTCTTGATCTTACATGCGATTGGCAGAGCCCATCTCTGGCAGGGAAGCTTTCAATCCCTTGGGGCTGGGCAGCCTTGTGTTGACCATCCAGCCTTGGGAACCCACCTATCATCCATTATTGGATGACGAGCATATTCCCTGACCACTAAATGCTGTAACTGGTAACAATGGCATCTGGCATCAGGTAGAGATCCAGAAACACACTGGGGCACTGATCACAAATCCATGAGTTGGCGTCTGGTCTGGAGTGTGCCAGGTTTGAAGCCTCAGCTTGTTGATCCCGGTTGGCAAGCTAACAGTGTTGTCAATGATCTCATGAGTTACATCCTGGGTTAAAGAGGGTTTTTAAAATTCATTTTGTGGGCTGTGGGCATCGCTGGCTGACCAGCATTTGTTGTCCATCTCTAGATGCCCTTGAGAAGATGGTGGATCTTCCAATTGAACCACTGCAGACTGCCTACTGTGGTTTGCCCTATGGTGCCCTCAGGGACAGAATATCAGGATGCTGACCCAGCAACAGTGAAGAAACACCGATATCTTTCCAAGTCAAGTGATCACCATCCAGTAACCTGGTCTGACTGATGTGTGTGTGTGTGCGCGTGCGAGAGAGAGAGACTGTGTGTGTGTGTGTGTGTGTGTGTGTGTGTGTGTGTGTGTGTGTGTGTGTGTGTGTGTGTGTGTGTGTGTGTGTGTCAGCGTGAGAGAGAGAGAGAGAGACTGTGTGTGTGTGAGAGAGAGAGAGAGAGAGAGAGACTGTGTGAGAGACAGAGAGAGTGTGTGTGAGACAGAGAGGGACTGTGTGTGTGAGAGAGAGAGAGATAAGATGAACCAGTCCAGAGACAAATAGCCCTTGTCCTTTCTGTCAGGAATCACACGTAAATAATTAGCACTTGGGCAACACATTAGTGTCCATGGAAACATACCCCAACAAGGAGTCAATCTTCTCAAGAGAGATGGGGAGGTGAGAAAATTGGTGTCAAATTAAAGTCACACTACATGCATTATGCAACTAGCATGTCACATGAAGTCCAGGAGTGCGCTCATGGAGTGCTGTCTTTCATGGAATATTTCCAAGATAATGCAATGAAACAGGTACATCCTGATTAAAAGAATGCACTCAGCTATTCTCAGATCCTATTCACATTCACAGTTCTATAACTTTTCAGTGTCAAAGCTAATTACAGTTTTAGAGACTGTTTAAAGTTAGGACCATACTTAAATCTATCGCACCAAATGCATCAACGATTGATTAACTCTTCACACTTTTCCTCTTTGTATTTACTCATCTACATACAACAGCTGTTTTATTAAACTGACCACACCCACAAATGCATAAATATACCTTTAATAAATGATATTGCATTTACTCTGTCATTGTTTTTATCATTTTTGTGCTGAAGACTTGCAAAGCCTTTTGTCATCAAGCTGCTGTAAAATGCTTGAAGCGACAACAGAAATAGTCTAATACATATTTATTAGGAAAGTTTCAATGTTAGTTCAAAATATGGAACTAAGAAAAATATTTTTCCATGCACACTAATATTTGCAACCACTATCAGAATGGAGGAACTGAAACCCTGACATAATGAGTACATATTTCTGTCACGTCCTATTTCCTCCTTGGAGAATTTAAATAATAATTCACAGACCAATGCATTTCATTAATGGCGCTTTTTTGTATTTACATGGTTGCAGTGCCCCATTACCCAGCAGGTTCTAACTAAATTGGCAACCATTCATTAGAATCTGTTAAGATCAGGGACCTTTAACATGATCCTTCATTGCCATTACGCTTTTTTAAAAACAAAGTAGTCATCTGAAGTTTTGATTTATGTCTTGAAAGCAATGGACTTCAGTAATTAAAACTGTACAAGAAAGTCATCTGGGTTGAGTATTTCTTGTTTAAATTCCACTAAGAACTTGTCAGGAATAATGATCTCCTTTACACTGTTCAGGAACCTGCCTTTCATTAGGGTATGTCTCTGGTGTACTCAGTGATAGGTTTTGGCTGGAGATATTGATGGGAAGGCAGGCAATTTTGGTAATGAAGGTAATAATTTACAACAGACTTGGCTTCTACTTCTGGTGTAATAACTACTTGTACCTGTGGCAATGGACTGCATCGCAATGTGTGATTTGAAGATTTATTTGGAATGAATGTGAAAGACTCTGCAAATAAATGCTTAATGCGAATGCACAAATGAATGTAGGGTCTGTAGTTTAACACTGCAACCTCTGTGAAAAGATCTGCAGACAGACTTAAAAAAGGGAAAATGCAAAAAGAATGCAAATAATGTCTCTTCACAGCCCAAGTCTTTCTCTTTCCATTAGATGGAAGGGTCACCATTAAAGAAGAGGTTTGAAATCCTTAGTATTTCAATCTCAATTGCAGAGACAGTAATCAGGAGCGAAGAGCAAAAGCCAGTACCTTATTAAGAGAAAACATTGCTCACTATCTCAAATCCTTCAATATGATATTTCTTTTTAAAAGGAAACGTTAAATTCAAGCGTACTTTTATCAGGTTTTATCACGTGAGATTTTTTAAAAATCAATCCAATCACCTGTAGATTGATGCAGCTTTCCAGCAAGACAATAAAGACAAAGCTTTTCTAAGTGCATTACGGAAATACAGAAACTTTCAAGGGTAGAAAACAGCTCAATTTGACATTTTTTTAAGCTATGCAAAACCTGGAGAGGAACAAAGACACAGACATAACACATGCTCTGGATAAGATCTCCTTTGTCAAAAACTAAAGCGATCCTTTCAAAATGTTAGTGTAATTTCCTTGAGAACTCTCATCAATTATCCAACTGGGAACTTGCTGGAAATCACTAGTGCCTTAAGGGTTAATCCTTTCAAAGAAATCCATGTTAACAAATGCTTTCTGTATTTATAAATCTTTTACCATTATGGGTAGGGTAGAATTGTGGTGAGAAAAATACATCTGCCATCTGGTGTCAGATGCTTTACACCAGCAAAATTACAAAATGAAATTTAGATGAACTTCATTAGAAAGTGAAGACCTAATTCATGTGGCTATTCATCACATTCTCATTCATGGATGCACTGGCACTAAAGAAACCTAAAGAAGTTTTGGATACGAATGGAACATAAAAGCTGAAATGGAGTGTGAAGGGATAGGCAAATAATGAGAAATCCAGTCAGGGAGAATAATGTCACTCCTTTTATTAGGTGAACTACTTAATTATTTTGGTGCAAACAATACAAGGGTCTGAATTGGCAATGTTGTGTTTTCAGCTTTTCTTTACTTTCTAGTGTTATCAGTATTCCAAAGGACACTTCCCCTCATTTCAAACTGGAAGTGGGGAATGTGACCATATCTTGCTGACTCAAGCCGTGTCATGTTGAACAATGCAATGCAGTTAGATGCGATGACTGGAACAAATAGGGGAAAACACGTCTTTATTTTTAATTTCAAATGGACTATTTTGGTAGTCATAAAAATGAACTCGCAAACTACATTCAGAACATTTATGAATACTTGCAACCTCTTGCTCCTAAGTACCAAATCTTATGTTAGGGTTGGGCTGACATGACTTAACCTGAACACTGCATTGTTGGAGGGATCTATTTGCTACAGGTGGGAGATTTATTCTGAAGCTTGCTAGCAATCTTTATAGGCTGGCAATTAAAGTCTTTCTTCCTGATGCTTTTGGTATTCCATGCTTCTCCAATCCCCTTCCTAAGGAAAGCAAGCGAATTCTTCTACCAGTTACCTAAAATCTATTTCAGCACATTCACAGATGCACAAGATGCAGAGCAGCATTCAGTACAAAGACAGCTAGATTGAATCAATGGCACTGCAGTGGGGACTGTGTCTTCTAACAGTGAATGAAAAAGGCAAAAGAACAAGGTGGAGCTGGAAAGAACTGGAATGACGACAGATGCAATGCACCAGTGAATCTAATACCTGTTGGGGGTAAAGAAAGGCTTAGGTAATAACTCACACAAGATCTGTCAAATTGCCATTTGTTTAAAAATGGTATAATGCTGCTGTCAGCAACAGTGGCCCAATTCAGATGACTAGTTTTGCTGACCATTTGGTGTAAAAGAGGGCAGAGTTTGGGTGATAATGTCTGACAAGCAAAAGCAGGGTGTAGACCTTCACTGCTGGCATTATTGAAGACTTCTGCAAGGTTATGCCTCAGCTGAATGATCACCAGACAGAGGCGGGGGTTGGAGGTTATGCCGTGTTTAATGTTGCGAGACTGTGTTCGTTGTCACTACTGTTGCAGGGAGTCCATTCGCTGTCCGTGCAGTTGCACTATCTTTGACTTCAACGCTATCAACCGGCCGGTAAACCACCTGCAGCAAAGAACAAAGTTGCCTGGCAATTGTTGCCCCACTTGAACCCCTTGCTGTTTTGCTAATCAACCTCACTTGCCTTCCACTCACTGCTGCTCTTGACTACCGTCAGGCTCCCAACCTTTGAGTTTATGCTGCTCCACCTGCTGACCTATTTCGAGTGAAGTAATACCCTGGGAAATGACAGGAGGGGTGCCTAAAGCTGTAAGTAGGGCAGCCGGGGGTGAACATGACGTTCACTGAGAGGCAGCAACTACAACGCACAAAAAATATTGTCAGAAGCATCAACTTCCTGCTCCAGCATGCTGTGGCTGCACCAAATTCCTTTTCCAACTTGTTGGCAGGCGATGCCAGTGATGCTAAGTAGACAGTTGATGGCGGATAAAACTGGAGCCAGTCTTCAGGGAGTGGGAAAGCCAAAGCCATCAGCTTCAGCCTTTTGAATAAACTTAGCTTTGCCCATTCCATTCTCCTCCTGGCCATTCACCCAAGCTGAACCAGGCTGATCGAAGCCTGTGTCCTTTATGGCCCCAAACTGAACTTCAAAACTGACACTGACTCCATCATAAAAAACAGGAACTTTTACATTGCCTGTTTCTGTATCACCACAGTTCATTTACCACTAAAACCCACACTGTTCCCAGATTCAATTACTCCATGATTTTATTGAACAGCATCACATCCTTGGAAAATGTCAGCTCACTTAAAACTCTGGAGCCTGTAACTTATTCTGCATCAGGTCCTGCGCACCCATTACTGCCTTCCTTGTTGACCAACACTGGCTCTTACTCCCTCAGACCATCTGGAACCAGGCCTCCAACTTACAAACTGGCTAAAGATCACGAATATTTATGTTTAAAATGAGACAATGCATGAGATCCAAGGGATTTACTAACAGAATAAAGCCAATGGACTCCACAGTTTTGAACAAACAATAAATTTGACAATACGGCATTAGAATACAATCTATGACACGTGTACAACCTATTCCTATTGGCCAGCATGTGGTAAATACAGGTAACAGACTGTGAGTAATTACCCTGCATTAAATAGCAAGTGCAATCTAGACAGATCCTATGTATTTTTCAGGGCAGGCTTGGGCTTTGTTTTTGGCCATTTCCTTTAAAATAAAGAAACTGCTCCATTTCCATCAGAAGCGGCCCTCTGGCGCCGGCATTCTCAGACCCCACCTCACACTCATTTACTGATGTGTCTCTGCTCCCAGCTGCAGCCTCAGCATTGGCCACCATTGACAGTGGCTCTGTGGATGCTGCAGGTTCCTGGGACTGCAGGGCTGAAGTCTGAGGAGAGGTTGAGTCAGTTAGGATGGTGTTCAGTGTATGTTAGAAGAACGAGGTAGGATCTCATAGAAACCCATTAAATTCTAAGAAGACTAAACAGGTTAGCTGCATGAAGGATGTTCTCAATGGTGAGGGAGTCCAGAATCAGGGGTCATACTTAAAGAATAATGGGGCGAACCTTTTAGGAGGCTGATACAAACACAACATTTAAAAGGCATCTTGATGGGTATATGAATAAGAAGGGTTTAGAGAGCTATGGGCCAAATTCTGGCAAATAGAACTAGATTAATTTAGGATATCTGGTTAGCATAGCCAAGTTGGACTGAAGGGTCCATTTCTGTGCTGTATAATTCTATGAGATGAGGAGAAATTTCTTCACCCAGAAATTTGTCATTCTTTGGAATCCATCACCGCCAAAAGTAGTTCAGGCAAAAACATTGTGTTTCCAAGAAGGCGGTAGATACAGCTATGGTGGCTAAAGGGACTGGGGATATCAGGGGTCGGGGGGAGCTGGGAGGGGAGGTATTGAGCTTGATCATCACCCATGAGGTAGGCTGCTCCTATCTTCTATGCTCCTATGAGAATGCCAGCCTAGTGTTTGGTCCAGAACCAGTTGGGAGACTCTCCAGCAGTGGAAACTAAGTTAGCAACCTCAGGGAATATGCCCCTTCATTTAAAGTTTTAGCAAAAATCTGTAGCTCGGGTTGTGAATGAGGTTGTTGACTTGCTCACTGAGCTGGCTTGTTCTTGTTCAGACGTTTCATCCCCATGCTCAGTGACATCATCAGTGGGGCCTCCAGCAAAGCAATGTTATTCTACTCCACTTGGAATTTATACTATAGTCTGAACAAGAACAAGCCAGCCTGGCAAGCAAGTCAACAACCTGTGTGCCTCTGTATTCAGCTAGTCCCCAAAGTTGAGTTGTCTTTTGCTTTAGCCTTTGTGACATGAATTCAGTGTGAGCCATAAAGTTCAGGCATGTACTTCCTCCTTCAGTTTGGCATCCTTTCTTATGCCCATTTGGATGCTACGTCAATGTTAAAAGCATAACTGGGGGCAGTCCAGGGAAGGTTCACCAGGCTGATACCAAGTGTGTCTTATGTGTAGAGGTTGAGTAATTTGGTCCCGTACTCCTCGGAGTTTAGAAGAATGAGATGTCACTTTATTGAAACATTATTGTTGGGGCACTTAACAGGGTAGCTGTGAAAATGCTGTCTCCCTGTGGGAGAGTCTAAAGCCAGAGGACTTAATCCAGAACAAAGGGTTGCACATTTAAGACTGAAATGAAATGGAATTCCTTCTCTTAGAGGGCATTAAATCTATGGAATCCTTTACCACAGAAGGTTGTTGATGCTGGGTTATTAAGCATATTCAAGGATGAGGGAGCCAAGTAAGGGAATCTATGGGTTATGGAGATAAGGCAGGAAAGTGGGGTTGAGGATTATCTGATCAGCCATGATCTCATTGAATAGCAGAGCAGGCTGAATGGCCTATTCCAGTTCCTTTATTTAATGGCCTTATAATTGCAAGTTGTTGTTGGCATTTAGCGCCCCATGATGAATTTGCACCTTGCCATTTCGACAGTGCTTATCGTAATTTGGCAATAGCCTCTGATGCACCACAAAATGAGAACTTGCATTTATATACACATCCCAAGAACTTGGCACTATCTCCTTGAGCCAAACAGATTGAAAATACCGGCTTGCACAAGAAGGCATAAGAATTTCAAACATCTGAGCAATACCAGTTCAGAAGTAATAGCTAATTATTCTATATAACAATATATAGTCAGAGTACTAGTATTTAATGGGATTAATTAGTTCAGCAAGTTGTGTTTGAAAAATTAGCTTTTCTGAAATATTGCAACTAAATGCTCTTGTTTAGACTGGACTGAGTACTCATGAAATTAAATGTGTTACTGCCTGTTATAAGTTACAAGTGAAATTGTAGGCAGGGGGCATCTGCAAGAAAGAAAATCCCTAATTTTCAAACATGTTTCTAACATATGGAGCATCCCTCTGCTAGTCAATAACAACAACAACATGCATTTATCTAGTGCCTTTAATATCACACCTTTAAGGTAGTAGACTATCCCACGGTTGTTATAAAGCACCAATCCAAACAAGGAGATATCAAGAAAGGTGACCAAAAACTCGGACAAAGATTTTAAAGGAGCACAGAAAGGCAGAGATGGAAGTGTTTAGGGAGGGAATTCCAGAGTTTAGATTTGGTTTGATTTAATTTAATATTGTCATGTGTACTTAGATACAGTGGAAAGTTTTGTTTTGCATGCAGTAAAAGTAGATCACACAATACAAAGTACATAAGGGTAATAGAACAGATCGAGGAATACAGCTGCAGAGAAGGTGCACAGAAAGCAAGGTCAACATTAAACTTAAAATTTGAGAGGTCCATTCAGAGCTTCGGACTTAGGCTGCTGAAGGCTTGGCCATTAACAGGGAAGCAAATAAAATTGGGAATGCACAAGAGATCAGAATTGGTGTGTAGAAATCCTGGACAAGTGGAGGGGCTGGAGGAAATTATAGAGATATAGAGAGGGCAAGACCATGGAGAGATCTGAAACCAAGGATGAGAATTTTAAAAGGCAGCGTTGCTGGATCGGCAACCAGTGGATATACAATAATGTATTAACAAGGTTTGGTGAGGGTGTTACAGGTTGCTGAGATTTGCAAGAGTTCAAATTTATGAAGGAGGAGAGAGGTGAGGCCAGCAAAACATGCAATGCAATAGTCAATCAAATCTATATGTAACAATGACATGGTCAAGGGTTTCAGCAAACAGCTGAGCTGGGGTTGAAACAGAATGTGACAGTCTTGTTGTCAGAAGTTCATTATTAGTCAGAAATTATGCCACGTTTGGAAACATTCTGGATGTCGTGCTACAGTGGAAGGGATGGCAGAGATCCTGAGCAGGTACAGCTGGGTATCATCGGCATACCCGTGTATCTGGTATCAGAACTGCTGTTGGTTTTCGCTGCATATTGAAGTCATGAGTCATTTTGGAAGATCTAGGTGTGCCTTATTCAAGGAAGTGAGCTGGCTGTATACAGAGATCCTCTTAAAACTTATCTTTTATTTACAGGCTTTTAACTGGACACAGAATGATGAAGCATGGGTTCGGAGTGCTATCGGATTTCTCTCATTCTCTTCCTTGTGCTGGCATTACGATATTGCTCCTTACTTGGTGCTGTTGTGGTTAATCCTTTGGTCTACATGTAGCACAGAATGGGTTGCTGTGTCCTAACACAAAGCTCTACAGTTTTTTAAATATGTGGTAAGCAGATGGCAACCATTAAGAGAGCTAGGCTCCTGAACCAAAGCGTTTTAGTTGCAATATTGTTAACAGCATGGATCCACCAATCTGTTCAATGCACTTTTTTTTGGACATTGAAGGAAGGGCCACGTTCTACTACTGACGGAAGCTGGCAAGACCACAGACTGAGGTGTAGGGAACGTGGTGGTCAGGGGAAGAAAGTGCACAACATCTGCAGAATGAAGGTGATCCAAATGATTTACCCAGAAAGAGAGCCCAGGTCTCATGCCGTATGTCTGAACAAAATTATGACCCGATTATATCATTTGTTTGTTTTTTCTTAATCCTTCATTCTCCAAAGGGAAATGTTTCTCTTTCACAGACAGCAAAAAGTCTTGGCTATCGATGCAGTGAGTTGGAATTATTTTTCATCCTGGACATTCAAACCTTGCATTTATAGTTTGCCATATGTGGAGCTGAATAGTGCAATTTGTACAACTTCCACCAATCTTGCTATTTTAAGGCTGGCATTAGTTCATATTTTTTAATTGGGTAAACAGTAGAAAAAGATCATATGAAATTATTCAGTGATTGTCCTCCTACATCTCCAACAGTAATGTTCACATTCCATTAACAATTTCAATCTTGAGAATGCTGGACAGGTAAAAGCTGGAGTAAAGTTTCCTTTGGAAGATCAGAAGATCATGCCTAACTGCAGAGTATTATATATCCCAGTCCTTGATTGAGATCATTAGATCTGATGCTGAACTCTGTACAATTCAATGCTGTGTACTTGTGCCAAAAAGAATTGGATTGATAATCGTTTTACTTGGGTGTCTTACAGTCAGCACAGAAAAAGAAGATTTTCATGCTGTAAGCCAACATTGGACTTAAGCCCAGGCCCCAGAAGTGAAACGATGAGTTCAAATCCTTTACTTTTTAAAATGCTGCACAGATTGCTGTTCGACACAAGCATGTTGTTACAACTCAAAGATTTCTTTTAAAGGACTTTGGTTCAATAATGCATTGAGAAAATTTCTCAAACATTCTACTTAACAATGCTCTAATTGAAATGCTTTTCTACACCATGTCAATATATGCAAATCTTCAAACAAAAGCAACAGTGAGGGTTAGAAATGTAGAGATTGAGGAATAGCTTGTTCAGGTTTCGCATAATAGGCCATGTGCTTTCAGAATTCCATCGCTTCTTATAATTGTTTATCTAAGTTCTGCCCACTGGTCAATACAACTTGATTGGTAAACCATCCAGCTCATACGACAGCCCATTATCTTACTCAGAATCTTTTGCTGTGTACCTTTTCCGCCAACAGTACAAGAGTTTGAATTGAATGTCACTTGTGCTCTCCATTGCCTCCTGAGTATTAATCATGCTTTCTGGGACCAACTTCACTCCGGCCAAAAAAAATTTAAAGTTAGTCACCAACTACTTCTACTGCACTGCATGAGTTCCGCATGTCTATAATAACGTGTCTCCTCTCTCTCTCCATTTATCAGTGTTAATGGAGAATCTGAATTGGATAAATGGGCCACCAGTCTTAGGTAAGAGACAGAGATTCACTGTCACAGTTTCTCATAATTGCTTCTGATTAGGGAAAGGGATTTGGCAGCGGTGCAACGTCTGCAAATTTCTACAATTGCACATGCTGCTTCAATTCTGCTGCACTGCACAAAAGATCTCCAAATTAAAACAAATCACTTGTGACAATAGCTGGTAATTGTGTCTATGATTGCACATGGATAAAGAAACCTTCATCAATAATTTGCAAGTTGACTTTCAAATGCACCCTCTCAAATCAAGATTCAACTTGTTCTATTTCCTGAAGACCACTACTTGTAGCCTCCTCATCTCTTTTCAGATGCAGCAGTATTATTTTAGCTGCATTAATTGTTTTACTTATTTTATTTTCCACACCCCTTCATACCTTTTCTCTTGAAGACGGTAAATATTGCCGAGCTATGGCAACTGTATTCCACTACTCTGACAATTTGTTGGTGTCTGAACATTGAATTCAGATTGGCTATTTGGCCATGGAGAGATTCACAGCCAAACCTAGCCGGTCCGGACATCTATTCAGGCACCATTTTCCAGTGGGATGAGCTAACAGGATACAAGTCAGAAGCAGAAACCTTGGCACTTGTTCTTAGCCTTTTCTAAGGCTGAAATACTGCAGCCAGCTGTGACACCCAATTTGGATCTGCTTAATACTGACTGGGAGTTGAAGCTTGGACTTTGCTGGCTTGCATAAGCTGTTATGCTATATGCCTTTATCTGTGCAGCCATTGGCAGGGATCTTGAATTCTTTCTATGAGGTAGTTCTGCCTGCACAAGTATATGCTTCTCAAATTTCTATAAAGTAGGTAAATTGTGCTCAACAAGCTTAAATTGGTTATGGTATGTCAGAAATCAATGAACCATTATCAGACACATCTCTAACATCAAAATGTCAAGGTGACCCTAAGAATGACTGAATGGGATCTATAATCCTGCATGATTCACCTAGCTTAATGGTTTGCTGAATCATTTTGAAAAACTTAATGGTTGTATGAAGTACTGCAGATCTTACCTATGAAGTTGTGGTTCTCAGGCTCAAAACTCACACAAGCTCAAACAGTGACGCTGTAGTCTGGAATGAAAAGAAAATGTGATTTAACAAATCTTCCTACTGGTCATGTTAAAATGTCTTTGATTATGCACAGTGACTTGTACATAAGTTGCTTCATAGGAGTCAAACACAGGCCTGATTGTGCTCTTGCCAAATGTATTCGGAATACGCCACATTGTTTTTAATCATAATCACAGAAAAGGCAATGTAATTCACACAAGGTAAACATTTAGAACAGTTTTTCAGTGCTACCCACACAAGGCAACATCATTAACACAGCAGTTTAATAATTAGACAACTTCATGTTGTGTGTCAGACTGAGTTTGTCATGTGAATGGAAGTTTGGCCTACAAGCCCACAGACAGCTCAAAGGGAAGTACGTCCTGTGCACTATTATACCACTGTTTCAGACAACCATAAATGCACAAAAACAAACCAGTTGGACAGTTGTCACTTTTGCATGTAGTATGACAATTTTTAAAAAATAAAATTGCTACTAAGCATCGAGAAATTATTTTCAGAACTTGGCAATTTAAATATTATATTTTACAAAAATACATTTTGCAGAGATATTGATTTCCCAAGGCCCCTTCCTGAGATTGATTAGTTTTTAGAGACAAAGTTGGCGACCCTCCAACGTTATTTCAATGCACCAACACTGAGACAGTGGCAAACTGTCAATGATGTGAAATTGGCAAATTGACAAGGAAAGAACAGATCTTCCAATTCTGCAATATAAGGGTGGGAAACAACTGGAAATTGGGCGTGAAATCATATTCAAAGTTCTTTTGTCTGACCGACTGCAAGTGCTCACACAGGGCCAGGCTTTTCTGAAAGCCTTGAGTGTTCAACTGTTTCTTCAAAAATTGGAAAACATTGTTGGAAAAGGCCCACTGCATAAAAATATTCACAAGAATTATGAAAAGGAAACACAATCATCGAGGAAGTATTGCTGTTCAAATCAAGGCCTATAACACATACAAAGTAATGCTATAACCCTGAACTATATCAGCATTCCACAAATAATGTCATGTCTTTCTGGGGTGCTATGTGCATATCTAGCCCCGCTATTCCTGGACATGTGACAAAAAGTCAAAGGTTTTAGCAAACTCCGAACATTTCCCCAATATTCTTAAATAAAATAAAGTACTGCAGATACTGGAAATCTGAAACAAAGACTGAAACTGCAGGAGAAACTCAGCAGGTCTGGCAGCATCAATGGAGAGGGAAGCCAAAGTCAACGTTTCAAGCTTGGTGACCCTTTTTCAGAACAGTTTCCCCAGCAATTTCTGTTTTGGTTTCCCAATGTTGCTTCCTTGACCATCCTCTGGGCAATTAGGGATTGGCAAGAAATGTTGCCCAGCCAGCGACGCCCTCATCCTGTGAATGATGTTGAAAAAAAATCACCTGTTTCGACCCAGGTAAACGGAAAACATGGACTAGGCTTCTGTACTTAAGAAGAATTACTTTCCATTCCAAATATATTGGATTCTAACTACAAGAAAAGAACAATGAACCACTGACTGACATGCAAATCCACTTGTTAAAACTCAAACCCCTTTATAAAACTCCCCCAATGGGTGGAAACAATAAGCCAGGAAGGCAGCTTGACAACAGGGTTTGCTGACTTGCTTTTTTTGTTGGCCAAGACTTGAGGTTCTTCAATCTTTTTCCTCCAGGTTATTTTTCACTCGTTTACAGGAGACAACTGGTACAGATGTTTAACTACTGATTAAATATCACTATTAATAGCAACTGGTGAGGGAGGGCTTTTTTAGGCTTCTACGCAGATACACCACCTTTGCTTTTAGAAGTTGAAAGGCTTAAGGCAATATTGTTCACGCTCACAAGCTGTTCAGCTATTCTGGAGCCAAATGTGTAATTGTTGGTGGGCAGACACCACTTCCAAGGAGATTCTGTAAATGACTTTTAAAAAATGTAGCAATCCCTTTCTTAATACTTAGTTTTAAAACCATCATTTTTTTTTCTATTTCAGTCCACAACAGAAAATACAGGGAAGTTTTTAAAAAATGATATTTACAATAAATACCACGCAGCATCTTAGAAGGAAAACCAAGTAACTTGATATGAGCAATTTGAGTCAGACTCCAGTATATCATGAATAATCTGACAATATTTAAACATTGTGAACAAATCCACAAATTGCCACTGCAAATCCTACTATGTGCCCTTTGTTATCGTGAGCTGGACATAGGCATCCAGTTGAGGAATTCAAAGATCTCTTTGTTAACGAATGGGCCAGTAACAAAAACGCCTGCAGCTTTCAGCTGACTTACCTTTCTGTTAAACCATGGACACAAGAAATATTGACATTCAAAGTGTGTTGGATGAACATAAAATTGATTGAATTGACCTTTCCTTGTATTATGATAGTCATCCAAACTGGGCTGGATGAGAGACTTTCAAAGTGTCAAACAACAATACGGGATGTTCCATCAATAGATCTTGAATGAACGGCTTTGAATTTAAACAAATCACATCATGCGCACAGCCATGTATTCTCTCCCAGATTGGAAAAAAGCAAAAGCTGACTTGCAGAGACAGAGTTTCTTCAGAGTCCATCAGAAAGGCTGTTGGACCAGCTGTAAATCAGTAAAGCTGCCGGATTCAGAACCATCAATATCTTGAAAAGCAGGAGAACCCAACAGCCTGTTCAGCCTTCAAGTTCACCCAGGAACTGACCAATGCAACTACAAGGAATCTGAAACTCAACTGGGAATTCTCTGCTTTTCAAGGCTTTCAGTCCAGTCAATCATTAACACATCAAATAGACCACAGGCCTGCAACAAAAGAGGCTGACACAAACACATTGTGATCATTCATCTATAGCTAGTATTTGCACGTGATTGTGTGTGTGATTCAAGTAAATGAAAGTTTTTTAACATTCATGACAATTGTGAGTAACAAATAACCCTCTTTATTATAAATTTACAAAATGCTTGCTGCTGGACATACCTAAATTTGGACAATCGCTTTGATAGTAAAAAAAGTATAGTATAAAATAGCAAGAAAATTTAAATTTTGCCCAAGTCACTAGATGATGACAAATTGTAAAAGGAAACCAAAAATGTAAGAAGGAGCAAAATGTCTATGGAAACATTGAAAACCCAGAAACCACAACAGCAGCCTCATGTAGCAGAGGGATTACTTCCAATGAGCTACAAAAAACAACTTGTTAGAAATGTGACTTGTGCTGTAATATAGACAATAGGCCGCAGTTCTATCATTTCAACACAAAGTCAATAGTTGATATTTTATTAAAAAGATTGAATTGATACTGGCTGGGATTTAAGCAAACTGATGGGGGTCTTGTCCAGTCATCAGAGAACCAGTGTGGAACCTCTGCTTGTCTGGTGGGGTTAGTCTTATGGAATTCGATTGGTTACTGTCAGGCCTTTCTTGCAACATGAGTTCTTGGCAGGGGATGTCCCAAACACCAAAAATTGTTGACCAATCAAAGCCTGCCAGCTTCTCACGTTACCAGTGCTCGTTATTGGTGGCTGTTTGTGGCACTGTACCCAACTGGGGTCCAGTCCTGCAGACAAAACCCAGGTCATAAGTGAGTGAAAGTAGAGTGGGGACGGTGTGTGGGGTAAGGCACAGGAGCAGCGAGATGGCATCTCAGGCAAGGGCAGGAACCAGTGGTACCACTGCCCCCTTACCATGAGAGCACCTCATACTGAGCGGACTCGTCCAACTACAGACCCCGCCCCCATCCCCCCTCCCCAAAACAAGTAACCCTGTTATGCCCCCTCCCCCCCAGGAGGACTCTGACAAACCTGCCCAGTTTCACTTGGCCCACTTCCAAAGGTGCTGTTTTAACCTTGAAATTGTGATGGGCTCAAGGATAAAGGTTTTCAATTGGTGATCTTAACAGGCGTGCTGCTCTCGGCTGGGATTCCCTCATCAGCCCCTTCCATCATCCAGTTTAATAAGGGGAGGATATCCTGACCCTGGGAGACTAAGGAACGGCCTCTCCCACTTTTAAGTGGACACAAGCAGCAATGGCTCCCACTCCAACCAGCTGCATGAAACCCCCACACCCCCTCATCCCCATGATACTGTAACAGATGCTTCAGTGGAGGAGGTACACACTATGGCCAAGTGATTTCAACCATACAGATGAGCCAAGCTAACCAACTTACCCTGGCTTTGGGCAATCTGTCCTTAAAACATTACTTTCAACACCGAACTGTGCTTTCACAGTCATACTGTTTCTGGACACATGACTTCTAAATTATCACCATTCCATTACCCACCAGTTATTCTCAGTTGCCATTCTAACATCTTTCAATCTTGAATTCCGCAGGAAAGTCATTGGTATTTTAGGGATAATCCAACATTGCACAAGCCTTGCCATCAAAACAATAACATTTAGTCTTTCTTCTATTGGGGAGATATATCTTAAATCTTCGACCTCTTGTTCAGATTTTCATTTTCATTGCACGTACAGGAGTGTGATAACAATGGTAACAGTAGTGACAGTTCAATGAGCTCAACAGCACGTATTTCTACAAAATATAATTCAATGGCTGTTGCTTTGTTCCAAGTAAAACAGTTTTAAATTAGTGGTAAGAATTAATGTTTTTGTATTAATTAATCCTTGTTTCTATATTATCCTTCTACTCAATAAGTATGAGATGGAACTTTTAGTACTGACTGACGACGAGTTTGAGAGCTTAGGTAGTTTCTGCTTGTCTGGTGAGATCTGGAACAAATAATTATTATTTCTATTCAAATGTTCCATGTCTAGCTTGTAGAGAAGAAAATTCTAGCTATTTCAAACTCGGAACATAGCATCTTGAAAGGAGCTCAAAGTGGTAACGTATATATGTGTGAATGAACACTAAACCAAATGAAGGGTGCATAGCTGCGATGAGTGTAAAGATAACTAAGACAACCTTTTAGATCTGTAGATCCTCTCAATTACACATGGTGTGGAGTACAGTGTGCAACTGAATTAGACCTATGTAAAGGTCCGTTGAACAGCTGATGTAATTCACAGTTTGGCTTAGGCAGGTGACACCTAGATAGGATTGGAAATAAAATGGTTACATCTGTGGTATGAGCAGAATGTCACAGTGTTCTACAGAAGCTTCGTAACTAAGAAAAATTAGTTCCATTTGTGGAGCCTTAAAATCGATTGATTTATTGTTATCATGTACCGAGATACAGTGAAAACTGCTGTCTTGCATGTTATACAGCCAGATCATACCATACAAAGTATATCAGGGTAACAGAACAGAGCACAGAATAGTGTTACAGCAGAGAGAAGGTGCAGGGAGAGATATCTGAATTAATATTTGTAAGGTCTGTTCGAAAGTTTGAATACAGCAGGGAGGAAGCTGTTCTAAAATCTATTTATATGTGTATTCAAACTTCTTTCTCTTCTTCCCGATGGAAGAGGGTGGAAGACAGGAGAACGGGGTGGGAGGGGTCTTTGAATATGTTGGTTGCTTTCCCAAGGCAGCCGGAAAAATAGATAGAGGCAATGGATTGCCTCTGGTTTATGTAATGGACTGGTCTATGTTCACAATTCCCTGTAGTTTCTCATGGTCTAGGGAAGGACAGTGTCATACTAGTCTGTGATGTATCCAGATAGGATCAGTTCAATGGTGCATCTATAAAAATCGGTAAGAGTCCCTGTAGGCATGCTGAATTTCCATAGCCTCCTGAGGACATAGAGATGTTGTTGAGCTTTCATGACTATTGTGTCAATGTGGATGGACAAGGACAGATTGTTGGTGATCATCCCTCCCAGGAAGTTGATGCTCTTGACCATCTCTACCTCAGCATTATTAATGCAGACTGGGGCGTGCCCTCCATTCTGCTTCCTTAAGTCAATGATCATCTCCTTCATTTTGCTGATGCAGGTAGAAAGATCATTGTCTTTACACAATGCCACAAAGCACTCCATCTCTTTCCTGTATTCTGTTTCGTCGTTGTTTAAGACCTGGCCTGTAACGGTGGTGTCATCAGCAATTTGTAAATGGAGTTGAGGCAGAATTTGGCCACACAGTCGTGCGTGTATAAGGAGTATAGTAGGGTGCTGAGTATATGTAGCCTTTTGGGACACCGGGGTTAGGGATTACGGTGGAGAAGGTGTTGTCACTTATTCTTACCGATTGCTGTCTATGGGTCAGGAAGTCAAGGATCCAGCTACAGAGAGGGGAGCTGACACCTGGGTCTCGGAGTTTACAGATGAGTTTGTTTGCAATTATAGAGTTGAAGGCACAATTGTAGTCAATAAGTAGGAATCTGAAGTGGGTATACAGGGTGTAGAGGTGGGTGAACACAGCAGGCCAAGCAGCATCAGAGGAGCAGGAAGGCTGACGTTTCAAGCCTAGACCCTTCTTCGTAAATAGGGGAGGGGAAAGGGGTTCTGAAATAAATAGGGAGAGAGGGGTAGGTGGATAGAAGATGGATAAAGGAGAAGATAGATAGAGAGGAGACAGACAGGTCAAGGAGGCAGGGATGGAGCCAGTAAAGGTGAGTGTAGGTGGGGAGTTAGGGAGGGGATAGGTCAGTCCAGGAGGACGGACAGGTCAAGGGGGCAGGATGAGGTTAGTAGGTAGGAGATGGGGTTGTGGCTTGAGGTGGGAGGAGGGGATAGGTGGGAGGAAGGACAGGTTAGGGAGACAGGGACGAGCTGGGCTGGTTTTGGGATGCAGTGGGGGAAGGGAGATTTTGAAGCTTGTGAAGACCACATTGATACCATTGGGCTGCAGGGTTCCCAAGCGGAATATGAGTTGCTGTTCCTGCAACCTTCAGGTGGCATCATTGTGGCACTGCAGGAGGCCCAGGATGGACATGTCATCCAAGAAGTGGGAGGGGGAGTTGAAATGGTTCGTGACTGGGAGGTGCAGTTGTTTAGGGCGAACCAAGCATAGGTGTTCCGCAAAGCAGTCCCCAACCCTCTGCTTGGTTTCCCCAATGTAGAGGATGCCACAACGGGTACAGTGGATGCAGTATACCACATTGGCAGATGTGCAGGTGAAAATCTGTTTGATGTGGAATGTCATCTTGTGGCCTGGGATGGGGGTGAGGGGGGGGGGGCAGTGTAGGGGCACGTGTAGCACTTCCTGCAATTGCAGGGAAAAATGCCGGGGTGGTGGGGCCTGGCGCGGAGTGTGGAGCGGACAATGGAGTCACGGAAAGATTAGTTCCTCAGGAAAGCAGATAAGGGTGGGGAGGGAGAAATATCTTTGGTGGTGGGGTCGGATTGCAGATGGTGGAAGTGTCGGAGGATGATGTGTTGGATCCGGAGGTTGGTGGGGTGGTACGTGAGGAATTCTGTTTTGGTTGTTATTGCGGAGAGGAGGTGTGAGGGATGAGTGGCAGGAAAAGTGGGAGACACGGTCGAGGGTGTTCTTGACCACAGGGGGCTGGGGAAGTTGCAGTGCTTGACAAATGAGGACATCTGAGATGTTCAGGAGTGGAATGCCTCATCCTGGAAGTAGAAGCAGCAGAAGCGAAGGAAATGGGAATAGGGGATAGCATTTTTAGAACATAGAACAGTACAGCACAGAACAGGCCCTTCAGCCCACGATGTTGTGCCGACAATTGATCCTCATGTATGCACCCTCAAATTTCTGTGACCATATGCATGTCCAGCAGTCTCTTAAATGTCCCCAATGACCTTGCTTCCACAACTGCTGCTGGAAACGCATTCCATGCTCTCACAACTCTCTGTGTAAAGAACCCACCTCTGACATCCCCTCTATACTTTCCTCCAACCAGCTTAAAACTATGACCCCTTGTGTTAGCCATTTCTGCCCTGAGAAATAGTCACTGGCTACCAACTCTATCTATGCCTCTCATTATCTTGTATACCTCAATTAGGTCCCCTCTCCTCCTCCTTTTCTCCAATGAAAATAGTCCGAGCTCAGTCAACCTTGCTTCATAAGATAAGCCCTCCAGTCCAGGCAGCATCCTGGTAAACCTCCTCTGAACCCTCTCCAAAGCATCCACATCTTTCCTATAATACGGCGACCAGAACTGGACGCAGTATTCCAAGTGTGGTCTAACCAAAGTTTTATAGAGCTGCAACAAGTTCTCACGACCCTTAAACTCAATCCCCCTGTTAATGAAGGCCAAAACACCATGTGCTTTCTTAACAACCCTGTCCACTTGGGTGGCCATTTTAAGGGATCTATGTATCTGCACACCAAGATCCCTCTGTTCCTCCACACTGCCAAGAATCCTATCTTTAATCCTGTACTCAGCTTTCAAATTCGACCTTCCCAAATGCATCACCTCGCATTTATCCAGGTTGAACTCCATCTGCCACCTCTCAGCCCATCTCTGCATCCTGTCAATGTCCCGCTGCAGCCTACATCAGCCCTCTATACTGTCAACGACACCTCCAACCTTCGTGTCGTCTGCAAACTTGCTGACCCATCCTTCAATCCCCTCATCCAAGTCATTAATAAAAATTACAAACAGTAGAGGCCCAAGGACAGAGCCCTGTGGAACACCACTCACCACTGACTTCCAGGCAGAATATTTTCCTTCTCCTACCACTCGCTGTCTTCTGTTGGCCAGCCAATTCTGTATCCAGACAGCTAAGTTCCCCTGTATCTCATTCCTCCTGACCTTCTGAATGAGCCTACCATGGGGAACATTATCAAATCCCTTGCTGAAGTCCATATACACCACATCCACAGCTCGACCCTCATCAACTTTTCTAGTCACATCCTCAAAGAACTCGATAAGGTTTGTGAGGCATGACCTGCCCCTCACAAAGCCGTGTTGACTGCATTTAATCAAGCTATGCTCTTCCAGATGGTCATAAATCCTATCCCTCAGAATCCTTTCTAACACCTTGCAGACGACGCACGTGAGACTTACTGGTCTGTAATTGCCGGGGATTTCCCTATTTCCTTCTTGAAGAGAGGAATTACATTTGCCTCTCTTCAGTCCTCAGGTACGACTCCAGTGGAGAACGAGGATGCAAAGATCTTCGCAAGTGGCGAAGCAATTGCATTTCTCGTTTCCCAAAGCAACCGAGGACAAATCTGGTCCGGGCCTGGCGACTTGTCAATTTTAATGTTTGACAAAATTTTCAGCACATCAGCTTCCTCTATCTCTATCCATTCCAGCATGCACACCTGCTCTTCAAAGGTTTCATTCACGACAAAGTTCGTTTCTTTCGTAAAGACAGAAGCAAAAAAACTCATTTAGGGCTTCCCCTACCTCCTCAGACTGCAGGAAGGTGGGTGGAAGGAGGTGTATTCTAGGTAGCTGTGGGAGTCGGTGGGCTTGAAATGGATATCGGTTTCCAGGTGGTTGTCAGAGACGGAAACAGAGAGGTCCAGGAAGGAGACAGAAGTATCAGAGATGGTCCAGGTGAACTTAAGGTTAGGGTGGAAGGTGTTGGTGAAATGGATGAACTGTTTGAGCTCCTCGTGGGAGCACGAGGCAGTGCCGATACAGTCATCGATGTATTGGAGGAAGAGGTGGGGCTTAGGGCCAGTGCAGGACGGAAGAGGGATTGTTTCACATAACCTGCAAAGAGGCAGGCATAGCTTGGGCCCGTACGGGTACCCATGGCCACCCCCTTTGTCTGTAGGAAGTGGGAGGAATTGAAAGAGAAATTGCTAAGAATGAGGATGAGTTCAGCTAAGCGGATGAGGGTGTTGGTGGATCGAGTGCATTGAATGTATTGAGCTCATTGGGTAGGGATGCACTGTTGTCTGCAATTCTGCTTGGCTTTGCTTTGTAGCCTGTTATGTTGTGTAAGCCTTGCCACAATCGACGGTTGTCCACGTGGTTGGTCTGGGTCTCAAGCTGTTTGCTGTTGCCTCTTGGCATCTCTAATGGCCTTCTGAAGGTTGTGCCTGGATTTCCTGTATAGATCAGGGAAACCCAACATGTACAGCTCAAGCCTGGGCTTCAGTAGGAGTGGATTGCCTAATTCATCCATGGTTTCTTGTTGAGGAACATTCAGATTAACTTCTCAGGACATTGTTTTCCACACACTTTCTGATGAAGTCTGTAATCTAAGTGGCATACTCTTTTAGGCTAGGCCGTTGTGCTGTGGAATACGGACCAGTCCACCGACTCTACGCAAGTCCTTCCGTTGCCTCAGACCAACACTGCACTACTTTCTGTAGTAGCCCTCACGCTTCAAATTCTGCTTGTAAGCCTAATTGTCTCTCAAATACAACTCTCATAATCAATGCCACAGCTTGTAGTATAGACTAATGGCTAAGCTAATGGCTTGGTTGGCAGCCTCTGTGAAATCCTTGTTAAATAATATCTTTCTCAAACAGGAAAGAAAGCAGCTGAGTGTGTTCTATTGTTAACAAACGAGCAGCTCATCTGAAAATCTTGTCTGCATAAAACTGAAGACGATTTTGCTCACATTTGCCTATTTTACAGGAAGCTTTCAAAAGGTACTCTTCATATTCCTTTGTCTGCTTTAGGTAATGCAGTTTCACTGTGCACTGCCAATCAGCCTAATCAGACAACTCCCCTGTGAACTGTTGGTGCATAAATAAATATGGTTTCCCATTTCCCGTACACAAGTCTCATCAACAATAAAATGAATCTCCAGAGAGGAAAGTAAAATCTGGTGCAGCATGTCAAGAATTTCAAATCAGTTTTGTCTTATGCAGGCGCCCCCCCCCCACCCCCCCCCCCCCAACTTACGCCGCCATTCCAGAATTACAAAGTTGGTTATTCAAACTTTTGTAAATGCCACTGACACCCATCAAAACCCTCAAGGGCTACATAGAGTTTAAATTCATGTTCAGATTTGAGTACAAATGGAGCTAGTTTCTACAACACACACACTTTGGCGTTTTGTTTTGTTTCTCTAGTCAGATGGGAGCCAAGCTCCAGGACCACAGCCCTTTAGGAGAATAATCCTTGTCCAAAAATGTGGAAGGGAGGGAGCTGAGTCAATGTCACCTGACTTGTGACCAAGAAGCCCAGGGTAATGTTCTGAGGACAAGGGTCCAAACCCACCATGGGAGATGGTAATATTTGAATTATCAGGAATAAAATGATGCCCCAGTCGTGACCATATATCCATTCACAATGTCATACAAATGCCTTTAAGGCAGATTTTTAATCAATAAGGGAATCAAGAATTATGATAAAGGGAGGAAAGTGGAGTTGAGAATTATTAGAGCAGCTATGGTTTTATGGAATGCTGCAGCAGACTGGGCTGAATGGTCTACTTTCCCTCTCGGTGGTGATGGTCCACACAAAAACAACATTTCCTGAGATTTGAGGACAAAATTTCCACAGATTGGAGTTATAGACAGTCCACAATATAACTGAACCACTGGCAACTGTTCTGCAATTCCTGGTATTCTGAGTATCCCAGAAAAGCAATGCTAATGTATTTACGCTACAAGCCACGATTTACTGTATATATTTCCCAGCACTTAAAAGGTTTGATGAAAACTTTTCACCCTCGATCAAAATCATATTAAATAATTTTCCAACAAACCTCACTTCAAGCACTAAAGGCACATTTTGTGAAAGCCCCACAATCAAGAGTTGCAACACTCTGAAACCTTTTCAATCATAACTGGGTATTTTAATACGACATAAAATTCTGCAGTCACAAATCCATTCCTGCGGCACAGCTAGAAATTACATATACTCCAAAACTGGCCCTGGGTCTGTTTTATTGAACGGAATCTTAAAGAGGTCGGAGTGACATGGGTGAGGATGGGATTTGGGGCAGAATCAGGTTAGACATCTGGCAAGGCCCATCTTGATGTCAGGAGCAACTTGCAGTTTTTTTTTACTGAGTTGCGAGCTGAGTTTCTTACTGGGCATCAGCGAGGTGCTAATTGAGGGGACTACAGTTTGTCAACTCATTTCATTAATACTCGGTTTCCTCTCTTGCTGACACACCTAAAAAGCAAGGTGTCAAAAATTCTTGACATGGAAGTCAGAGCGGCTACCAGGCAACTTCAGCATGCGCTTGCTCCACAGGACTTCCATGTTGGACACTCTGAACCAACATTTCAGGATACGGTCTATCGGCACTGCCACAGAAACTGACAACCAACATGTGCCTCCAAGCCTTTAAGAACCCTCATGGCACATCTCCAATCCACTTACAACCCAGTTCTGCAGTTCAAAGCTGTACCTCAGGCTATCTGAACAAATTTCCCTGCAATGCTGCAGACCACTGATTGCTGAGGGGCATACGTCCAGCTCAGGGACTGGGCTAGGCCGTATGCCTGGCGTGTTTGCTTGCTGGAATCGCGCACATTCACTCTGAGCCTATCTAGATCCTCACAGCGTCACTGCTTTGCATTACCCTAACTTCCCTTTCAGTGCTTTGCTCCCTCAGCCGCAGCTACCAAGCTCATATTACTCCTGACTTGTCTTTGTACCAGGCCAAGAGCTTAGACACCCACTCAAAATGGTCAGAGTCAGGTTACTTCACAGGTGAGGATCCTACCACCTCTCTTGACTCTTTCTGCCCTATAGTGGGCTGTTTTCTTCCTGGAATGAGAGAAAAGCAGGGATTAAAACAGAATAAGAATAGCCTTTATTGTCACATATACTCAATGAGTATAGTCAAAGGTTTATACATCATCAATTACAGCACCGACTTAGGTACTAAAGTACCAGGGCACAGCTTCTTTAGTTACAAGGACTCAGAAAATACAGAACTAAAATATCCAACATCACAAAAGTAAATGTTCAGTACAACAGATCATGCTGGAACCTCACTTTCAGACCGCACCAGGCTGTGGCTCCGCACCTCAACGTGAGGCCGTTGCAGGTAACCAGAAGGTCGGCATTTCATGCCACAAGGTCCCTCGGGGAGGAGGCCACTGCACCAGGGTGGGAGGCCATCATGCCAAGCTGGGACGTTCCCACGCCAACACCTAAAGGCCACTGTGGGAGATCACTGTGCAAGGTCGGGAATCATCGCCAAAGGCCGAGAATTGTCTCCGAAGGCTGGGAATCGTCGCTTGCCAGAGGACCAGGAGTTGTCGCTCGGCAGAGGCTTGGAATTGTCACCGGAAGCCGGGAATCATCTCCGGAGGGCTGGAGATCATCGCTTGCTGGATGCTGGAAGTTGTTGCCAGAGGTCGGAAGTCGAAGAGAAAAAAAAATGGGAAAAAAGGAAAGCACTAAGAGGAAGAAAAAGGGGTGACAAGGAAGAATAAAAGGAAAAATGGGTGGAGTGGATGCACTCCAGCTGGGGTGTCCTACTCCACTGCAACAGGACTACAGGAAGTGAAAGTGGGTGGCACAGCTATTACTGGTGGTACAGGCAGGGAGGTGGCCTGAGTGAGTGAGTGGGCAGCACAGAAGGCATGCAGGGTTAGTACTGTCAGGGGTTGTGCTGGGCGAGAGTGTGAGAGGGAAGATGCTGTATTACAGGGATTGCATGTCTGTAAAAGTATTGGAGAAAAGATGGGGGCACTGACACCAGCAGAGAGGAGAGGGGATTCCTCCAGGTGACCGAGACTGCATTGGCCTCGGTGGTAACCTCAGACCGAACTGGCATGATCTGGCATTGTAGCCTCCTCTGTCAGTCCCAGGGAAGAGGAAATCCCTCCTGTGCACAGCCTTACCCAGTAGGACCTCCAGATCTCTGCCTGCAAAGGAGGGTGCCAAATGTGCCTTGTTTGTCAGGTCCAGGACAAATGGCAGGAACCACGAAGGGCATCTCTGGACTAGCGGCACTTGACTGGGTTCACAATTGGCTTTTAAAGACGGGATCAGCACCTGGGATGCCCATCCACTCCAGGATAACTCAGCAAAGGTGAATTGTTTTGGCAACAACGTGTGATAAGCAGCAGTTAGGCTCAGGTGACATATGGGTGGAATCAGTAATTAATAAGGTGTGTTTAGTGAGATGTACCAAGTAAACCCACCTGGCCTTATGACAAGAAACCCTGCTGAAAATTCAACACTAATGGCAATTAACCAAAAGTATGTAAGGCTCAGGTCATTGTTTCTTTTTATTCCACAGTCTTTACTCTGTGAGGTTTGAGAGTAAATAAGATCCAGTTTATGGATACCAGTGATTCTTCATTGTGTTATATAAGTGACCATTGTAAGGGATGGCTTGGTTTTGGCAGCCTGTTTAATTAACAAGTGCTAAAAAGGGGAATTTGCCATTTAAACTCCCTCAAACCAAGGCTGAAAGGCAATAGCATAGCTGAGGTCATCTAATTTAGTGCAGACTGGAGTATTACTTCCTCTAAATGCTTAACGAGAAAGTGTGAGTAATATGCCATCTGGCAAGGCGATAACCCAAGCAGAATTAGTGACTTCAACATAAATGAGCTGGAAGTCCCATCAGCCTAAAAGGAGATCAATCCCCAGGGACAGAAGGTTTTCAATCTAAGGCACTATCCAAGGCCAGGACTGAGATTTGAGAAATTGGCTGCAATTATGAGGAAAAGATGGAAGTCTGATAGATTTGAAAGATGAACCTTGAATCTGATTTTTTTTAAAGGAATGTCTGAAATAGATGCAGAGAACTGCAGACCCATTGAATCCACAGCAAAATTAAGTAAATTAATGGAATAATTATCTGGAGCATGTTAGGATTATTGTTAGATTAATAGAAAGCAGTGAACAGTAAAGTACAAGGAGAAATTGGTGCTGGGTTAATCTCTTTGACTGTTTTGAGGAAAAAAATCTCAACATGCTGTATCTGTTGTCCAAGAAACTATTTGACAAACTTATAAACAGAGAGAGAAATTAAAACCTCACACCACTCACTGACAGAAGAAGTGAAGTTTCAAGGTAAAACTGGGCTTTTCAGCTTCAAGGATACCAGCATAAGAGCATATTTAATGGAAAAATAGCCTATGTAGAATAAACAAATAGAGATCACATGACACCAGGGAAGTGGGAAGGAATACAAGTTCAAAAATGGCAAAAGAAAATACAATTATGCCTGACACATAAGTGATTAACATGTACAATTGTGTTCTTGGAGAGTTTAGAGAAAGGATGAAGAAAATCCCACAATCCTTTGAGAACCAGCAGAATATCCTGGTGGACCAACAGGATGCTTTCCTGGCAAGATGGATACATCAAACTGTTTGTACCTTTGAACCTGCTGGAACCTGAACAGGTTTTTGCCTAACCTCGGTACCACACCACACAATGTTTACACCTAATGGCCCATCAGGGAGCTCAGAGATTTTCTCTCAACAATGGATGTTGGCTCCTATTCCTTCAAAAGCGGCCTGCAGTGATATGTGGGCCAGTTTTAGATCCAGTGGTACAGGAAGAAACGCAGTGATCAATTTGTATTCAATTCAGCAACGGTTCTAGATTATTGCTTGAAAAAGGAAATGGGTTTAAATTGCGCTGCTGGTACGTTATTTAAGTGAATACAAGAGATTTCGACAACAAAACTGTAGGGCAACCTAACTTCAACTTTTGCAGGTAAACCACTTCTCAGTTACAAAATGAATTGCGTGTATCTTTAACCGATGAGTCTGTCACTATATCAAAGCTCTAGCACTTTGTTTACTGTGTGCCAATCACCAAAAGGATGTTTTAATATTAGGAGATGGAAGTCAAACAACTGCAAATCGATTTTATTTTGCACAGAAGTAAATATCCCCAACTTTATATTATGATGCAATTATGGAGAACCCTTACATTAATTCACTGTATGAAAATATGAAAGGATCTGTGTTTCCAGTAAATGAAATTCTCACTTTACTATGGCAGTATCCTTGCACCGGACTAAAGGCAACATAAGACCATGAGACATAGGAGTGGAAGTAAGGGCATTCGGCCCATCGAGTTGACTCTGCCATTTAATCATGGCTGATGGGCATTTCAACTCCACATCCCTGTACTCTCCCCGTAGCCCTCGATTCCTTGTGAGATCAAGAATTTATCAATCTCTGCCTTGAAAACATTTAACGTCCCAGAGTCCTCTGTGCTCCGTGGCAATGAATTCCACAGGCCCACCACTCTCTGGCTGAAGAGATTACATGATTACAATTCTTTTTAATGCATTCAGGGAACAATAAAGATGTTTAATGCACTCTGTATTTAATTTTAATTTTAGTCTAGGTTAATATTCCAACAGAGCATAAATTCAGAAGATGTCATAGAAAAACTAATTTGCTCTTCAGTAGGACTGATTTCAGACATAGATAAATGGCCTCTCTCCAGTTGTAGCTCTGATTTTGAATTTCATGTTCAGCTTGTTCAGACTCACAAAGAACAATTTACAGATCCATTTTAATAATGATTTAGACCGCATTTTCTGCGGACCCCTGTAGACCAGTTACCCGGAATTAAGGGGCAGCAATCACAGGGAATTGTTCTAACCACATCAGAAACTAAGTTTAAAAAAAAGCCAAGAAGGGGTTTGACATTTTGCTAAACAAAAGCACTTGGCAGATAGCAACCAAATTACAAGATGAACCTGTGCAAGTTGCCCAGCAGGCTAGTACAAGATAAAAGTGCTAGCTCAGAAAAATGGTTGCACATGGCTTCATGGCTGCAATTTACCACATGCTGAGCTCCTAATTTCAGCAGCACAGACAGAGAGGAAGCGAGTGCGGCCTAATCTCTTTCTCATAAGGAAGAAAAATTGACAGGTAGGCAGCTCTCACATCTGTAAAGGCACTCAGTATTTCAGCATGTGACTAGGTCACCTCCTTTGTTCTTTGACTAGGAAACTGTATGTGGGTGTAAAGTCAAGAATTTTAATATCATTTATTTTTGAGTTTATACTTTTGAATTTTGAACTAGTGGCAACAAAGTGTAATGCTTTAAGTTTTCAGATAGAAGATTCTGGAATTGTTTCCTGGAGATTGGGAAGTTTCTGACATAAATCCTTTCTATCTGTCATCCAGGGCTCCCTGATTGGACCAGATTAACAGCCACAATCAGGGAACACATATTCTCTGAGGTCCAGCTGGCTGACCATTTTACAATAATTAGAGCCTTAGGGTGAAAGACCCTCTAAAAATCTCAGCACAACTGGCATTCAGTGAAAATGCCTACAAAAATCAGCCAGAGTTCATCAAATTAACTGAGTCACTTTATCAATGGGATCATTGTAAAGGTGCTATGCTTTCACTTTTTGAATCATCTAGCCACAACAAATGATCTTCCTCTCCATCCTCTGGATTGGGCATTCGTCATTTATGTAATAATCTGATGGCATTTTGTGCATTAATAACATTCCATGATTTAATAGTGAAGGCACAAAACAGGGGAATGTATGTATTTCCAGTCCTTATGAAGGCACCCCTCCATAAACAATCCACCTACTGCAGTCAGTGTGAACATTCAATGGCTTGTTGATGCACACATCCAAAAGGTTGAACTCTGGACACTAGACTATAATACGGATGTTTTTCTTCAGAGGCACTTTCCAGTCTCTTGATTATATGGGATCTGAACATGCCCCTCAATAATATGTACTCTTTACATTGGTGATGGGACATTTATGCTATACATTATCAATATATAATTTCAATCCATCGTCATCTATCGAACGATTGTCATGGACATGCACAAAGATACTTGGTGGGAACTAGATGTTTGCCATGTTTGTTTGTTTGAAAATTGCCTAAACGTTTAATTTTGGTCTGTCAGCCATGCAGGTGATTCCCACCATGAATCCTATTGTCTCATGTCCTGTGGTTTTCACAAGAACCATTTTGAAACCTTTCCATCCAATAATTTGGCTTCTGAGCGTACCAAAATTCATGAGTACTTCTTCCAAGTTGCTGTCATGACTAATTGGGCGGTAATGTTTTTGCTGCTTTTTCAGAAGGGTTCTAAGGGCTCGAGGTCTTTGGCAGTCTCTCAGCAATCTTGCTCTTCTGTTTGCAACATAAGCCTGTTTCATTCCAGAACTTAGCTACGCCAACTAATGGGGGCCCGGATCCTTTGCTAGGCCAACCGTTTCATTTAAAAGCATATAAATGCATTATGACATGGTAACTCCCAAAATTCTTGAAGACCCATTCTGATACATGTTTCTCCACACCAGGGCTGGATTTGTCCTCATGGAACATTTCATCCTGGGCATCTTACTCAGGGCAGATTCCTTTTTGTCCATCCTCATACCAGTTTTTTTAACTAACACCAAATTCCCTTGCAGCGGCACAATTAAATCATGTCATAGAGTCATAGAGCACGGAAACAGGCCCGACAGTCCAACTTTTCTGTACCAACCAGGCATCCCAATCTGACTTAATCCTATTTGCCAGCATTTGTCCCATATCCCTCTAAACCTTCCTGTTAATGTATCCATCCAGACGGCTGTTAAGGGGCGGCACGGTGGCTCAGTGGTGAGCACTGCAGCCTTACAGGGCCAGGGACCCAGGTTCAACTCCAGCCTCGGGTAACTCTCTGTGTGGAGTTTGGACATTCTCCCTGGGTCTGCGTGGGCTTTCTCCAGGTGCTGCGGTTTCCTTCCACAGTCCAAAAATGTGCAGGCTAGTTGGATTAGACGTGCTAAATTGCCTGTAGTGTTCAGGGGTGTGGGGGTTATAGGGGGATAGGTCAGGGAGGGATGCTCCAAGGAGCGGTGTGGGCTTGTTGGGCCGAAGGGCCTGTTTCCACACTGTAGGGAATCTAATCAAAAAAAAATTGTTGTATTTATACTTGCCTCCACCACCTACTCGGGCAGCTCACGCCAACCTCTATGTGAAGACATGACCCCTCGGGTCTTTTTTAAATCTTTTCCTTTCACCCGAAACCAATGCCCTCAGTTTTGGACTCCTCCACCCTAGGGCAAAGACCTTGGCTATTCACCCTATCTGTGCCTGTCATGATTTTATAAATATCTGTAAGATCACCCCTCAGCCTCTGACGCTTGAGTTGGAAAATAGCCCCAGCCTATTCAGCCCCTCCCTATAACTCAAACCCTCCTGTCCTGGCAACATCCTTGTAAATCTTTTCAGCACTCTCTCAAGTTTAACAACATCGTTCCTACAGAAAGGCAGCCAGAATTGTACACAGTGTTGAAAAAGCGGCCTTACCAATGCCATAGACTCATACAGCACAGAAACAAACCCTTTGGTCCAACCACTACATACCAACCAGAGTCCCAAACTAAACTAGCCCCACTTGCTTGGGCTTGGCCCATATCTCTCCAAACACTTCTTACTCATTTATTTATCCAAATGCCTATTAAATGTTGTACTGTATCCACATCCATTGGAAGTTCTGTGAAAGGAATTGTCCCTTATGTAGTTTTTGAATCTTTCATCTCTCACCTTAAACATAGGCCCCCTAGTCTTGAAATTCCCACCCGAGGGAATAGACATTTATCATTCACCTTATCCATATACACACGCGCACACACACACATATATATATATATAATCTAGACCCCTCATGATCTTATAAATCTCTATGAGGTTACCCCTTAATTTATCCTCTAGAGCCGCAACAGGACATTCCAACTCAATGTTCTGACCAAGGAACGCAAGTGTGCCATATGTCTTCATCATCACCCTGTCTACCTGTGACTCCACTTTCAAGAAACTGTGCACCTGCACCCCTAGGTCTCTTTGTTTGGCAACACTGCCTAGGTCCTACCATTCATTAACTGTATGAGTCCTTCCTGGTTTGCCTTGCCAAAATGCAACACCTCACATTTATCCACCTTAAACTCCATCTGCTACTCCTCGGCCCATTGGCCCAAGTAATTGTTACCTAAGAGTTCAACAGGATTTCAAACTTTGCAGCTGGATGAACACAGCAGGCCAAGCAGCAGCAGAGGGGCAGGAAGGCTGATGTTTCGGGCCATTTCTGAAGAAGGGTCTGGGCCCGAACCGTCAGCCTTCCTACTCCTCTGATGTTGCTTGGCCTGCTGTGTTCATCCAGCTCTACACCTTGTTGTCTTTGATTCTCTAGCATCTGCCGTTCCTACTCTCTCTTTATTGTCCTATTTTGTTGTCATCTGCAAATTTACTAACCATTTCTCCTATATTTGCATCCAAATGATTTATGTAAATAATGAAAAGCTGTGAACCCAGCACTGATCCTTGCAACATAGCATGGGTCTCAGGTCTCCAATCAGAAAAGCAATCCTTTACCACCATCCTCTGTCTCCTACCTTCGAGCCAACTTTGAATCAAACTGGCCAGCTTCCCTGAGATCCCATGTGATCCATATAATGTTACTAATCAGTCTATCATGCAGAACTTTGTTGAGTGCTTTGCTGAAGTCCATATAGACAACATCTACCACTCTGCTTTCATTAATCTTCTTTGTCACCTCTTCAAAAAAACTCAATCAATTTAGTGAGTCACAATATTCCACACATAAAGCCATCTTGACTATCCCTAATCAGTCCTTGTCTCTCCAAATACATCTAACACCTGGCCCTCAGAATCCTCTCCAACAACTTACCCACCACTGATGGCAGGCTCACCAGTCTGTAGTATCCTGGCTTTTCCTTACAGCCTTCCTTAAATAATGGCACCACATTTGCCAACCTCCAGTCTTTCGGCACCTCACCCGTGGCTATCGATACAAACATCTCAGCAAGGAGCCCAGCCAAATCTTCCATAGCTTCCTGCAAAGTTATGGAAAACACCAGATCAGGTCCCGGGTTTTATCTACCTATATGTGTTTTAACACGTGCAACACCTCCTCTTCTGTAATATCAGCTTTTGTCAAGACAAAACTATTTATTTCCCCAAATTCCCTAGCTTCCAAGTCCTTCTCTACAGTAAACACTGATGGGGATACTTGCCGAGTTAGCAAGTGTTCTGACTTTTAGTGGGAAAGCAGCCTGGTCCTTCATTCTTTTTGCTGGAGAACCCACTTCTGTTCACCACTCCCCGTGCCATGGGAGGCCTGGTCTGTCTCGACAAGCCTCAAATTCTCACATATCTTCTTGACAACACAGCCTGCTCGATTCTGTGCACTGACTTACAATTTAATAAGGTAAATAAAACATTCATTTCTGAGGTGGAAAACTTAGGCTGGGCACAGAATTTTGTTGATGGGGAGATACATAAACCGAGTAAATGCAAATAAAAATGATGAATGGTGTCGAAATACTGGGGTCATTTTATGTGCCAGGTCTACTATATGCTATGTAGGAAACAAGGCCGTCAATTTACGCACAGCAACCATCTCATAATCAGCTATGTGATAATGACCAGGCAAATGTAGGGCATAATGTAATTGGCAGCAAGATAAAGTTATACTGAAGCCAGTGCTGAGGTTTAATGGTGTGAGGTGCCCAAAGGATATTACTATTTTTCAAATCACAGTTATGTGAGGTGGCAGAACAACAGCATCTGATGTCTTCTTCGGTTGTTTTATCAGGTCCTCACATCAAGCTCACTTTACTGCATTAGGAGACCTATTCTGCAAACCTAAAGGACTAAAAAGGAAATATGAACTACATCATCAAGTAACTAACAACAGAGGGGTTATTTTGAATTGCTCAAAACTGCTCTTACTAGATGGAGTTCATCACTGGCTTAATCTGCAGTTTTTATTTATCAAATTGAGATGTCCAAGACCTCTTCATTCTCCGAGTGCACATTAATCAGTGTTATCACACAAAATTGCTGCCTGTACCTTTAGGAATTACATCATTCTAATCAATGTGAACTGCTCACAGCTGAGCTTCACACCGCATCAGGCTCAATTAGAAGGTGACCCAGCTTTGGCCCATAAAAGTGAATCAGAACTGACTGCATCCGTTGCATGTGTTGTTTCTTTCCTAACCAGTTTCCTAACCGAGCCTCCACACCCAAGAATAGAAAGTCTCTCCATTCAGGCTTGGAACCTGGCACGGTCTGACGTGAAATGGCAGGCAGCTTTGTGTCATTTGAACAGCCGCCGATACTCAGCATCAAATAATCTTACAGAAATCAATTGAAGAATTTTAAAAAAATGAAAATGATCTTTGCCATTAATTACATGTGTTGAACCCAGTTCTGTCTGATGAAGCAGTTCAGCCAACTAATGTTTTCTCTTTATATGATATCAAAGTAAAGACCCCTGTAAAACAGCAGAGATTTTTATCGAGTTGAAGTGTTGTACCATTGACTCTGTTGTCATGGCATCACATTCATTCTACTTTGATGAACCCCTCTGCTTCCCCCCACCCCTCCCCACGCCCTTCCTTCGCAGTAAGGGCCTGATGGTAATGAGTTAAAAGGCTATTCTTTCATCTCCAGAATCTGATTCAACCTGTTCTGAAGAGTTCTTTTTGTAAGAAGATTGGGAACAGTCCATTCTTAATAGTTGATGGCAGTGTGTCTACATTTGACCAAACATAACTATTTGCAAAGGTGGCAGGGGCTAATGGAGTAGAGAATATCAGTCTGGTGAAACAGAAGAGGGGGCCCACTTGTCACTGCTTCATGCAGTCCTTCACCAGAAAATGTGGTTTTGAGAGAGTGCGATGTGCAGCAGGAAAACTAAGCACCAAGCATCCCCTTGAGACACACAAATCTCAGCAAAAGGCAAAGAACCTCTTTACATGACATGATCTAAAAGGCAGCAGCAATAATGAAATATACAACTTGTGTGACTGATATCAGCAGGGGGAATGCTACACACAAATGGAAAGGTTTCCTTTGGTGCTCAGAACTGAGCTGAAATTTGCCAGTGGTGCTGGATGACAGACATCCAGTCAGACTACAGAACTTGCCTGGGGCTGTTGAGCACACAAAGGCAAAGGTTGCAAGTGAAGTACACACGTGGGTATACACTATAAAACATGTATACGATAAATACCAGCTCTTTGAAAACTGTAATGCAATCTTAGGGCACTGATCAAAATAAGCCATTCGGGCTTCGCTCTTACAGTTAACTGGGTCATCAGATTGTGTTACAGACTTGTCCAAACGACCTCTTCTCTCTCACTGGGAAATGCATGCGCTGCCATTTCCGATTAGAATGTACTAAACACAAAAATTTGATATCATTGAGACTCTCGTTAAAAACGGCTTGGGTCCCTGCCCACATGTGGCTTCAATATTTGGGCCAAAGGTGACAAAATCTTTCCGTAATTAGAGATGGGAAACATTGAAGGTTGATATCAAATTGCAGGACCTTGACATCATGGCCAAATGTGGGTCTTGAGCTCACACACGAAGGAAGTGTGCCGGCTGCTGGAATCTTCTGGGATTTGGCCTCCTTGGAGCCAAATCCCAGGATAACCAGACGGTTCTCAGTGCTGTTAGCCCAAAGAGAAGACAGTAACTCTGGAGTCTCAGCAGGCCCCCTGGAAGAAGTGGGTGCTGCTTAGACACTTCAGCGACTATTGTCATGAGGTTCCAAACTGATTAGGATTGAAAGAGGAAAGGATGTCCTTCCAGAAGGTTAGTCTGCATACCAGGTACGGCCTATTCTGCTTAAGGTCCCATCTTTGGGGGATGGAGTCTCTGCTGAAAAGTGGCTACTCCCATTAAACCTGCAGCTTCCGCACACGGCAGGAGGGCTGCTCTGCTGGTAGCTAAATCTCAGTGAGCCACTAACGTTACCCCTGACTGGGGTCTTACTCATCTTTTCTGGCTGTCCATCTCTATGGTACAGGCTACGATCCAGTTCCCTGCTTGACTTTGGAAATGTAGATGGCAACAGGAACGCATCAGCTCTCTCTAAACAGAACTCTCTTATTTATCTGGAGATGGCTCCCTACCCCCCAGCACCTCTAGCCATCTTTCCAAGGGACATGAAAAATCCTGGCCCATAATCCACTTTCTCTCCTAACAGATGTACCCCAGTCTTTTCAGCACCTTCTGTTTTTTCTGTCAAGTTTCTGGTGTCTGCAGTATTATGCTTTTGATAATAAAACATATTTACACGTGAAAAGAGAAGTCAGAACCACCGCACTTGGTCCAACTGATCCAAGTAACCCGAGTTACATTAGCTCAAGGAATAAATATGATACATTAAAGAGACAGAGATATTCCAAAATAATTGGGAAAAGTTGGCAGGATCCTCTTAATTTGCACATTAGAGGCAAATCATTGTAGAGCACCAATAAATGGAATATCTGATTAATCAATGGGTAAGACTAGAGACTATGACAACCATTAAAATAGGGAATCAAAATTTACAAAATAATAATTAAAATAATGTGGTTGAATGGATAGTGAATTAATTAAATGTCATCACTAGATCAGACAGACTAATCAATGGAAATAAAGTCAGTACTGAAGGCAGTATTAAGAAAGATATCTTCTTGCTGATGAGAAGGTCAAAGTTCTTTAGCATTATGAAAAGGAGTAATCAAACGGAGCTTTGAGCTCCTGCTCCCCTCATCATAGCTTAACTGTTAAAGAGATAAAACTATTGCTCACTGCAGAGAGATGGAATAAAACACAGATTTGCACAACTTTGAAAAGTCAGCTGAAAAGTAGCATTGGCAGTGGTCTGGAAACAGTCACCTGCTGCAAAAGGGATCACAGAAACCTCACACAGCTGTCGCCTTCAATCTCAGCTCAAATCCATCCTGGTTGTTCGTCAGGCTCTGGCAGCAAGAATCGTCATGGAACGTGGGCAAAGTACCAGCATTTATCATGCTGTGCCTCCCAAACTACAAGAGAGGTGTTGGGACTATTTCTGATTGGCAATTCTGCAGCTGCTGCCAATGTACCATGAAGTCTACAGCAATAGTCAGACTGCAAAAATCACAGACAAATATGCTCGCTAGCTGAATGACATTGGTGTCACAAAACCACTAATATTTAATAAGCTGGAACACCATGGACAAATTAGTTATAGACTGAAACAAATCTCATTGTGTTTAATGATATTCCTGTCATATGGCCATAACACCTACAAGATTATACAAACATTAGGATTGTCTACAGGCTGCAATCCTGCTGATCAGTAAAGTCTACCTCCTTATGTTCAGTTGCGACTAATTCAGATAACAAAACCCATCTTTACCATGGTAATCCAATACCCGTTCACCAGAAGGAAGAAAGAGAAAACGAGTTCTATTCTTTCTCAGAAGTCCCAATGCACTTTACTACCAATGAAATACTTTGCAAATGAAAAGGAAAATGTTGGGGTAGGGGAGTGGGTCTGAGTGGGATGCTCTTCAGAGGGTTGGTGTGGACTTGTTGGGCCAAATGGCCTGATTCCACACTGTAGGGATTGTATGATTCTACGAATTTGTGTACAGCAAGCTCCCACACACAGCAACCTGATCATTGTCTTTTAAGTGATGTTTGATTGATGGACATGTCTCAGCCATGACAGCAGGCACAACTCATTGTCCCTTGTCCTGCACCTCCCCACCCCCACAACCTTTGTTAGAATATAACCATGGGATCTTTTACATCTACCTGAGGGAACAGCCAGGTCTTGTTTTAATGCCTTTTCCAAAAGATAGCGCCTCGAACAGTGTAATTATGTCCTGCCAACCTTAACTCAAGTCCTGGATTGGAACCTGAATCTGCAAGATTTTTACACAGACAAGAGACCACTAACTGCTGAGGCGTGGCTGACAATAAATGGCAGTCAGAGTTAGTTCCATGAAACTAAAACTCCTTCAACAAAACCACAACATTTGCAGAAATTTCTAAAATTCATTGTAATTGGCTTCTGGGACTCCTTTTTACTTTTACTAATGATATTCTGATCTAAGTGAAATAAGAATTGAAATGACATCATAAAATTTGAAACTGCACTACTGTAGCACACAAGAAACAATTTTGCCTAAATAACCAAATCATAGTTTTGTATTTAACATGAAATTAATTTGCACGAATATCAATATAATTGTAAAGCCCAGTGCTGCTAGGGAAGTTTACTGGCTAAGCAAAAGGACTAGAAATTCAAGGGCTTTCAGTTCAAATCCAACTGAAGCAACTTGCAAAACTGAATTCAATAGCTTGCTACATGGTGGGATAACACCAGATAAAGAATAGACAATAGACAATAAGTGCAGGAGTAGACCATTCGGCCCTTCGAGCCAGCACCACCATTCATTATGATCATGGCTGATCATCCACAATCAGTATCCTGTTCCTGCCTTATCCCCATAACCCTTGATTCCACTACCTTTAAGAGCTCTGTCCATCTCTTTCTTGAAACTATCCAGAGACTTGGCCTCCATTGCATAACGGGGCAGAATGCCCATGGAAGCTACTAGATTATTGATTGAGATAACTAGGTGCAGAGCTAGATGAACAGAGCAGGCCAGGCAGCATCAGAGGAGCAGGAACATTTCGGGTCTGGGCCCTTCTTCAGAAATGGGGGAGGGCAAGGGGGTTCTGAAATAAAAAGAGAGAGGGGGAGGTGGTGATGGAAGGTGGATAAAGGAGCAGATAGGTGGGAGAGAAGACGGACAGCTCAAGGAAGCGGGGACGAAGCTAGTAAAGGTAATTGTAGGTAGGGTGTTGGGATGGGGGCTGGGCAGTGAGGAGGGAGCGGCGGATAGGTGGGAGAGAAGATGGACAGGTCAAGGAGGCGGGGATGAGAGACCCGGATGAGGCCAGGGGAGGAGAGATTTTCAAGCTGGTAAAGTCGACATTGAGACCATTGGGCTGCAGGTTTCCCTGGTGGAATATGAGGTGTTGTACCTGCAATGTTCGGGTGGCTTTGTATTGGCACTGGAGGAGGCCTAGGATGGACATGTCGTCCAGGGAGTGGGAGGGGGAGTTGAAATGGTTCTTGACCGGGAGGTGTTGTCATTTGTCATGAACCGAGCAGTCTCCAAGCCTCCACTTGGTTTTCCCAATGTGCAGGAGGCCATATCGGGAACAGCAGATACAGTATGCCACATTAGCAGATGTGCAGGTGGAAGGTTTTCTCGGGTCCTGGGATGGGGGTGAGGTGGGGAGGGGCTGTAGGGGCAGGTGTCGCACCTCCTGCCGTTGCAGGGAAAAGTGTTGGGGGTGATGGGAGTGGTGGGGAGTGTGGAGCGGACAAGGGAGTCGCGGAAAGAGTGGCCCCTCTGAAAGGCAGATAATGGTGAGGAGGGAAATATATCCCTCATTGTGGGGTCAGATTGCAGGTGGCGGAAGTGGTGGAGAATGATGCGTTGAATCCAAAGGTTAATGGGATGATACGAGAGGACAAGGAGAATTCTGCCTTTGTTGTTATTGCGGGGAGGAAGTGTGAGGTCTGAGGTGTGGGAAACGTAAGAGATGCGGCCGAGGGTGTTTTTGACCACCGTGGAGGGAAAGTTGTGGTCCTTGAAAAATGAGGACATCTGGGATGTCCAGGAGTGGAACCCTCATCTTGGGAGCAGCTGCAGCAGAGGTGAAGGAATTGGGAATTGCATTCTTGCAGGAAGGTGGGTGGCAGGAAGTGTAGTCTAAGTAGCTGTGGGAGTCGATGGGCTTGAAATAGATATCAGTTTACAGATGGTTACAAGAGATGGAGACAGAGAGGTCCAGGAAGGAGAGATAGGTATCAGATGTGATTGGTTTTGCCTTTTGTACATTGGGTCTAAATGTTTCCCATGGACAGACATGATTAATATTAGTTTAGTCAAAAATATTTTATTAAATCAGATATGCCAGCAAATATTTGTTTGGCTTGTCTCTGCTTTTAGTGCAATGGGTTAGGATTTTTCACCCTGTAGACCGGTAAGTAACTGGACCATTTCTCCCTCCTTGTCTGCATGCCCAAGCTAATGTTATAAGCTATTATGATTATTGAGACTACTGTTGCATCCCATGAAGTAGCAACATAACTGTGCAAAGAGTTATCTTCAAGCAGTAGTTGTGGAATTCCTTCCCATTACTTCAGAAGAACACTAGTTCCCTGATGGAACACAGCACATTCCCTCTTGACCGTGTCATTTAGAGACCTGAGGGGTCCAGCAGAAAAAAAAAGAGATTTCAGACCTGCAGAAGGTAGCATTCCATTTAACCAATTGCCATGTACCCCACAATGGTCAACCAAAGCCAAATCATAAACAGATATTTGCTGAATTCTTTAAGTGATCAATTCTTATGTTGTTCAATTTTTGTGTGGTTTTCTTTTCAAATGATTTTCTAAACAAAACCTTGTATTTCTCTTTTAACACCTCTTGCTGCTCCCAATTTTATTAGGCTCTTGTTGCAACATACCATTTGCAAGTCAGTCAAACACAGCATGATATCAAGGTGTAGATTGTAGCAAATCTGCACTGCACTGACAGGTAACTGCCATGAGTGACATTAGATAAATCACAGAATGTCTGCTATTAGGCAAAACTCCCTAGAGGACACAGACAAAACGTTAGATTGCTCTGTAGAAGACATGCGTGGTGTTTGGTTGAATACCTGCAATGTAAATATTACAAAGTGGCTTTGTACTCTACAAAACAGAAACAGAAATTGCTGGAGAAGCTCAGCAGGTCTGGCATCTATAGAGAGAAAGCAGAGTTAACATTTCAGGTCCAGAGCTGTTTCTTCAGAATAGTGAGTTTTTGAGTTTTTCCAGCAATTTCTGTTTTTGTTTCTGATTTCTAGCACCCATAGTTCTTTGGCTTGTTCTTTTGTTTATATTCTGCATTTTGATACGGTTTTCATATTTCAAACACATGATGTGATGTTGCTAGAATTGTGGGACTGGTTTTCAAATCTGCCGAGATTTTGATGTTGTTGGATATGGAGAGTAAGGTCCGGCATAATGAACTTGCATAAGGATTAAACTGCAATCACTGAGTCAAAGAGTCGTACAGTACAGAAGCAGACCCTTCTGTCCAACTCGTCCATGCTGACCAGGTATCCCATACTTAACTAGTCCCATCTGCCTGTATTTGGACTGTATCCTTCCAAACCTTTTCTGTTCATTTACCCGTCCAATGTCTTTTAAATGTTGTATTGCACTCACCTCGACTACAAGCAACAACTCCTGTGTGAAAAAATTGCCCCTCAGGTCCCTTTTAAATCTCATCTCACCTTAAACCTATGCCCTCTAGTTTTGAACTCCCCTACCCTTTGAAAAAGTCCTTGGCTATTCACCTTAGCTATGCCTGTCATGGTTTTATAAATCTCTGTAAGGTCACATCTGATACTCAATACATGTTTTCCTGCCAGTGGTGGTGTCAGGATCACTCTCCAGTTTGTGAGAACTTCACCTACTGTGGCTTTTCAGGTTGGCTCTCAAACATCTCTGTGTTGCAGGTTTTGAAACTCTATGGGAAACAGTGAACCAGCGTCCCCTTGAAGGAAATTCCAATGAATTAAAAAAAATGTAATTTTGGAGTTACAATTTCACATTATCACAAATGACATTACCAGGTCAATCCTACTTAGCCAATTGCCAAGTTTCTTAACTAAACATTTCCAACAGGTTTCTGAGATAACAAGGTGTAGAGCTGGACGAACACAGCAGGCCAAGCAGCATCAGAGGAGTAGGAAGGCAGACGTTTCGGGTCTAGACCATTCTTCTGAAGAATGCTCCTGCTCCTCTGATGCTGTTTGGCCTGCTGTGTTCATCCAGCTCCACAACGTGTTATCTCAGATTCTCCAGCATCGGCAGTTCCTACTATCTCTCTCCAACAGGTTTCTCTTTTGATTCAGTGTCATTGAATTCAATTTCATAGCTGCTAGGGTTGAGGTGATGGCCTACTGGCATTATTTCTGGACTGTTAATTCAGAGACCCACATTACATACCAGGATACCAGGTGCCATCACGGGGGGAAATCAGTGGACGTACTGAGGCACTGAACAGGTAGACTAGGGAGTGGAGCTGTGAAAACACTACGAGAGAGAGTTTGCAGGCAAGCTGGAGGATGCTGGAATACTAACAGACTTGACAAACATACCGAAGGAAGCAAGCATGCTGGGGGCCCAAACAAGAATAGACCAAGTGGTTTAAGGGATGATCATGCACCTACATATCGCCTGCTCTCTGGTTTTATACAACCACTTGCTTACTATCTCCAAGTATTCTGGTATAATCAAAGAAAATACTGGACTTCAGGGAGCAGTCGTGCTATAACTAATACAACCATTGGTTCAGGATCATTGTAATACTTTATGGTGCTGTTCTATTTTTTTTACACAGGCTTGACCTCGTTGGAGTGCAAAATACTGCAGTGTGCTCTTTGGCTTGAAGTTTTTTCTGCCTCTAACCTGTAGAAGCTGCTGTTTGCAATGAGGGCATTGAATCCTCCGGGACCTCAGTCAATGTGAAACCAACAATCTATCTCCTTAACCTGTGTCTTTGAAGTAAAACATGGGAGAAAGATAGGAAGTTGTGTTTTTCAGGTAGTTCCCAGTTGTGGCAACAAGCTAACAAGTGGAATAAACGAGCCATTGAGTAGATATTGGGTCAGATTGTGGGGCGATGACCTATTAACATTTGCCATCATTACTCCTCCCAAGCTGACCACAATATCAGGAGATTGAACTTGCACAGGTTAGTGTGGAAATTCTGAAGCTGTAAACCAGACTCAGACATAGCCTTAACTGTGGATAGTGGGCTCGCTCCCAAAGCTGAATCAACGAAATCTGGTTTCTGCCTCCACATCACCGTTTGAAACCACTAAAAGTATTTTTGCTTGTTTAATGAGGTTTAACTTAGTTTGCATTGGTGACATAATTAATAAAAGTTGACGGACACCAGAGCCGGCCCTGAAATTATCATTTGATAATCATGGGAATGTTGCGAAATAATAACCGGACTTTTATTTTAACCACTTTTAAACAGTCTCTGTCCAGACATTTCAGCTTCTACCTTCACCCTGTGTGTAAGTCACAATCTTTAATTTGCTCCATCTCAACATCTTTAAAAGTGAGCTCATTTCAGCTCTTTCAATTTTGTGTTTATATACCTGAAATCCTTTCTGTGATGACAGCGCACTCACCCTATGCTGGAAACATCAAGTAAAAACTGTTGCGATCAGCGGTAGAGTCATTGCACTGAGACAAATGTACAACTCTCATCAAATAAACTGCTAATTCTGTCAGGGAGCTATTTAATCAAGCTTCTCACACATTCCCGACACAAATCCAGGTCAGGACATGACCTGAACTCAGACCTTCTAGCCCAGAAGTCAGGACACTGTCACAGCATCACAAGAGCCCTTAGATCTTTCAAGGGGTCCTCCCTTGATTTACTGCGGACTGCACAATCTGATGTTAGATTTGTAGGCCATAGACACCAATATGAGGATAAATTCATCAATGCTGGGATACAATCTCAACAAGGCACGAGAACATGAGAAGTCAGATGAGGGGAGGGGTAAGCCTAAGTATTTTTTACAATGGCTGTTGGAGAATTGAAACACGTTTAAAGAATTGGAAGTATGTCTATTGAAGTAAAAATGTAAGGATTAATAAATAATGGCTGCACAAGGCCATTGACAGAGATCTAACAGACTATAGAAGAGGCAAGCATAACAAAGCAGTGAAAGTCTGGTTATCTGCAAAAGAGGGAACACTGTGTCCATAGTAACTAATAAATGCTCTGTCTAATGTGGGAGAGAACAGATAGGTTAAGGTCAAAGAGGGAAAGAAGAGGGTAATTATTAGATGTTGCTGGAGATCCCCAAGGCAGGAGGACAGTAAAGACGGGAAAATGTTTCTACAGATAAGGAAAGCTTGAAACAAGAACTGACCATTCATCACGGAGGGGGGGGGGGGGGTTCCAATTACTCAAGTATTGCACAGCAAACAGCAAAGGAAATCCAAAAAATCCTTGTGAGGCCCTGTAGCCTAAACTTGTTAGACAGGCAATATAGTCAGCAGCTATTCGGAATTAGAACATTGGTCATGATTCAGATGCACATAATCAGGGGTCTCTTTTAAATCTAGTGTTCGGACTACTACAAGTCAATTTGTCATATGGGCATGTAAAAATGTCAGCAACACAGAAAATACTCAATTTTTGAAAGCAAAGACTTCAGAAAATGAAATTAATGCGTAAAACTCAACTGAAATGCAACAGTACTTGGGAAGCTACAGTATTTTGAGGAACATATAATGAGCATTGAGGAAACCAAAGTCAGGTGTTTGATCTTTCAAAGGACATTTGCATTCAAAATTAGTCTCCAAGGATAATTGAAGTTTTCAAGATTACTACGGCAATTCACAAAATTCATGTGGGAAAACTAGGGGTCAGATAGCAGGAAACCCAAATGAAAAAGAAGTCACGTCACTGAGCCTGCACTGCCATTCAGTTGGACCATTGCTGATCTTCTACCTTGATGTCTTGTCCCGGCACTCTCTCCATAGACCATACTGACATTTGTTTTAAGGAACCTATCAGTCTGACTTGAACACACTCAATCAGTATAAATTCCTCCTCATCTTACTCTTAAATGGCCTGCCTTTTATCCTGAGATTATGCCCCTGGTCTACAATCACCAGTCAGGGGAAACATCCCATCTATACCTGCCTTGCCATTTCCTGGTAAGAAATTTTAAAAGTTTCATCAAGATCAGCTTTCATTTTTGAGATGCTAGGGAATACAGGCCCACCTTTCTCAACCTCTCCTCATTAGACATGCTACTATCCCAGGAATTAATCTCATAAACATCCAACAAACTTCTTCAATGACAAAACATCCTTTCTCAGAAAAGGAGACCAAAACCGTACACGATAGTTACAGTGCAGTCTCACAAAGACTGTGTACAAATGCAATAAAAGTTACAGATTTTAATTGGAGTAAGGCAAAATTTAATGGTATGAGATAAGAACTTTCAGAAGTTGATTGGAGTAGACTGTTTGCAGGTAAAAGGACGTCAGACAAGTGGGAGGTGTGCGACAGTGTGATGATGAGAGTTCAAAGGCTTTTTGTTCCTGTTAGTGTGAAGGGTGAGGCTGATAAAATTAAGGAACAATGGACGAATGAATGTATTGAGGTTATAGTCAAGAATAAAAAAAGATATAGACAACTTGGTTCAATTGAATCTCTTAATTAATATAAAAAGTGTACGGGCATTCTTAAGAATGAGGGAGACAAAGAGGGGATAGGAGACAGCATTGGCAGGTATGGTTAGGGATAATCCAAAGAGATTCTACAAATACATTAGGAATAAGATGGTAATTCGAGAGAGGGTGGGGCCTCTTGAAGATCAAGAAGGTCATCTTTATCTTGAACCCCAGGAGAGGGAAAGATACTAAATGAATATTTTGCTTCAGTTTTTACTGGAGAAAGAAATGGAGTTTAGAGAATGCAGAGAAATAAACTTTGTTGTTTTAAAAACAGTTCACTTTACAGAAGAGGGCATTCCAGATGCCTTAGAGAACATAAAGATGGATAAATCACCAGGACCTGATTTAATGTATCGCAGAATGTTGTGGGATGTAAGAGTGGAAATTAAGAGATCTCTTGCAGAAATATTTGCAATGAATATAACTATGGGTGACATGCCTGATGACTGGAGAGTGGCTAATGTTGTACCTTTGTTTAAGAAAGGTTGTCAGGAGAAACCAGGGAACTATAGACTTGTGAGATAATAAAATGTGAGGCTGGATGAACACAGCAGGCCAAGCAGCATCTCAGGAGCACAAAAGCTGACGTTTCGGGCCTAGACCCTCTCTGATGAAGGGTCTAGGCCCGAAACGTCAGCTTTTGTGCTCCTGAGATGCTGCTTGGCCTGCTGTGTTCATCCAGCCTCACATTTTATTATCTTGGAATCTCCAGCATCTGCAGTTCCCATTATCTCTGATACTATAGACTTGTGAGTCTGACTTCAGTTGTGATTAAATTGTTGGAAGTGATTAGAAAAGATATGATTAATGGGCTTTTACAGAGGCAAAAATTGATTAGGGGTAGTTAGCAGGAAAATAATGTCTCACAAACTTGACTGAGTTTCTCGAGGAAGTTACCAAAAAGATTGATGATGGCAGAGCTATAGACATTGCTTATTTGGAGTTTAGTAAAAACTTTGAAAAGGGTCCGCATGGAATACATTAATTAATAACTAATAATATTAATTATTAATTAATAAAGTTGTCACACTGGATTCAGGGTGAGCTTGCCATTTGGATACTGAATTGGCTTAACAGCAGGACACAGAGAGAGTAATGGTGAAGGGTTGCTTTTCAGACTGGAGCCTTGTGACCAGTGATGTTCCACAGAGATTGGTTCTGAGACCTCTTTGTTTGTCATTTATACAAAATAATTTGGATGTGAATATAGAAGGCATGGTTAGTAAGTTTGCAGATGACACCAAAATTGGTGGCACAGTAGATAATGAAGAAGTGATAATGGGAACTGCAGATGCTAGAGAATGCAAGATAATAAAGTGTGAAGCTGGATGAACACAGCAGGCCAAGCAGCATCTCAGGAGCACAAAAGCTGACGTTTCGGGCTTAGACCCTTCATCAGAGAGGGGGATGGGGTGAGGGTTCTGGAATAAATAGGGAGAAAGGGGGAGGCAGACCGAAGATGGAGAGAAAAGAAGATAGGTGGGGAGGAGAGTATAGATGGGGAGGTAGGGAGGGGATAGGTCAGTCCAGGGAAGACGGACAGGTCAAGGAGGTGGGATGAGGTTAGTAGGTAGGAGATGGAGGTGCGGCTTGGGGTGGGAGGAAGGGATGGGTGAGAGGAAGAACAGGTTAGGGAGGCAAAGACAGGCTGGGCTGGTTTTGGGATGCAGTGGGGGGAGGGGAAGAGCTGGGCTGGTTGTGTGGTGCAGTGGGGGGAGGGGACGAACTGGGCTGGTTTTGGGATGCGGTGGGGGAAGGGGAGATTTTGAAGCTGGTGAAGTCCACATTGATACCATTGGAGTGCAGGGTTCCCAAGCGGAATATGAGTTGCTGTTCCTGCAACCTTCGGGTGGCATCATTGTGGCACTGCAGGAGGCCCATGAAGGACATGTCATCTAAAGAATGGGAGGGGGAGTTGAAATGATTCGCCACTGGGAGGTGCAGTTGTTTACTGCAAACGGAGCAGAGGTGTTCTGCAAAGCGGTCCCCATCCTCCACTTGGTTTCCCCAATGTAGAGGTAGCCACACCGGGTACAATGGATACAGTATACCACATTGGCAGATGTGTAGGTGAACCTCTGCTTAATATGGAAAGTCATCTTGGGGCCTGGGATAGGGGGGAGGGAGGAGGTGTGAGGGCAAGTGTAGCATTTCCTGTGGTTGCAGGGGAAGGTGCCGGGTGTGGTGGGGTTGGAGGGCAGTGTGGAGCGAACAAGGGAGTCACGGAGAGAGTGGTCTCTCCGGAAAACAGACAAGGGTGGGGACGGAAAAATGTCTTGGGTGGTGGGGTCGGATTGTAGATGGAGGAAGTGTCGGAGGATGATGCATTGTATCCGGAGGTTGGTGGGGTGGTGTGTGAGAACGAGGGGGATCCTCTTTGGGTGGTTGTGGTGGGGGCGGGGCGTGAGGGATGTGTTACGAGAAATGTGGGAGACGCGGTCAAGGGCGTTCTCGACCACTGTGGAGGGAAGTTGTGGTCCTTGAAGAACTTGGACATCTGGGATGTGCGGGAGTGGAATGCCTCATTGTGAGAGCAGATGCGGCGGAGGCGGAGGAATTGGGAATAGGGGATGGAATTTTTGCAGGAGGGTGGGTGGGAGGAGGTGTATTCTAGGTAGCTGTGGGAGTCGGTGGGCTTGAAATGGACATCAGTTACAAGCTGGTTGCCTGAGATGGAGACTGAGAGGTCCAGGAAGGTGAGGGATGTGCTGGAGATGGCCCAGGTGAACTGAAGGTTGGGGTGGAAGGTGTTGGTGAAGTGGATGAACCGTTCGAGCTCGTCTGGGGAGCAAGAGGCGGCGCCAATACAGTCATCAATGTAACGGAGGAAGAGGTGGGGTTTGGGCCCAGTGTAGGTGCGGAAGAGGGACTGTTCCACGTAACCTACAAAGAGGCAGGCATAGCTGGGGCCCATGTGGGTGCCCATGGCCACCCCCTTTGTCTGTAGGAAGTGGGAGGAATCGTAAGAGAAGTTGTTGAGGGTGAGGACGAGTTCGGCTAGGCAGATGAGGGTGTCGGTGGAGGGGGACTGGTCGGGCCTGCAGGACAGGAAGAAGCGGAGGGCCTTGAGGCCATCTGCATGCAGACTACAGGTGTATAGGGACTGGACGTCCATGGTGAAAATGAGGTGTTGGGGGCCAGGGAATTGGAAGTTCTGGAGGAGGTGGAGGGCGTGGGTGGTGTCACGGATGTAGGTAGGGAGTTCCTGGACCAAAGGAGAGAAAATGGAGTCCAGATAGGTGGAGATGAGTTCGGTGGGGCAGGAACAGGCTGAGACAATTGGTCAACCAGGGCAGGCAGGTTTGTGGATTTTGGGAAGGAGATAGAAACGGGCCGTGCGGGGTTGGGGAACAATGAGGTTGAAGGCTGTGGGTGGGAGGTCCCCTGAGGTGATGAGGTCATGAACGGTGTTGGAGATGATGGTTTGGTGCTCGGGTGTGGGGTCATGATCGAGGGGGCGGTAGGAGGAGGTGGAGAGTTGGCATTTGGCCTCGGCGATGTAGAGGTCAGTGTGCCATACTACCACTGCGCCACCCTTGTCTGCGGGTTTGATGGTGAGGTTGGGGTTGCAGCAGAGGGAGCGGAGGGCTGCCCGTTCTGCGGGGAGAGGTTGGAGTGGGTGAGAGGGGTGGAGAGGTTGAGGTGTCAATGTCTCGACAGCAGTTGGAGATGATGAGGTCGAGGGAGGGTAGGAGGCCTGGAGGTGGTGTCCAGGAGGACGTCTTGTGTTGGAAGCGGGTGAAGGGGTCAGTGGAGGGAGGGTTAGGTTCCCGATTGAAGAAGTAAGCATGGAGGCGAAGGCGGCGGAAGATTACAGAGGGACCTGGATCAAATGGATGAATGGACTGACAAGTGGCAGCTGGAGTTCAATCTAGATAAATGTGAGGTATTGAATTTTGGTGAAACAAACAAGGGGTAGGGCTTATATAATTAATGACAGGACATTGGGTCATGTTGTAGAACAGAGGGACCTATGGTGTGGGCACATAATTCTTTAAAGTTTGCATTACTTACAGACAGGCTGGTTAAAAAGGCTTTTGGCACACTTGCATTCATTGCTCAGTCCTTTGAGTGGAGGAGTTGGGATTTTATATTGACATTGTGCAGGGCATTGGTGAGGCCTCTTCTGGAGTACTGTGTCCAGTTCTGGTCACCCAGTTATTGGGAGGACATTATCAAGCTGGAGAGGGTTCAGAGGAAATTTACCCAGATGTTGCCAGGTATGAAAGGTTTGCATTATAAAGAAAGGTTGGATAGGCTGGGACCTTTTTCACCGAAGTGTAGGAGGTTGAGAGATGACCTGATAGAATTGACGGTAAGTCGCCTTTTCCCTAAATGGGGCATTTCAAGACCAGGGGACACATTTTTAAGGTGAGAGGAGAGAGATTTTAAAAAAAGACATGACAGGAATTTTTTTTACACAGAGGGTGGTTCGCGTGTGGAATGAACTTCCTGAGGAAGTGGTGGATATGGGTACAATTACAATGTTTAAAAGATAGTTTGATAAGTACATCAATAGGAAACGTTTGAACAGATATGGGCCAGGAGCAGGCAGGTGGGACTAGTTTAGTTTGTGATTATGTTCGTCATGGACTGCTTGGACTGAAGTGTCATACACAGCACGGAAACAAGTCCTATGACTCTACAAGGCATAAGAGAAGCAATTAAAGCATTTGGCCCAGCAAGTCTGCTCTGCCATTCAATCATGGCTGACAAGTTTCTCAACCCCATTCTCCGGCTTTCTCCCCGTAACCCTTGATCCCCTTGACAATCAAGAACAAATCTATCACTGTCATAAATAGTGAACTGACCTCCACAACCTTCTGTGGCAACGAATTCAATCTTTACTCCCGGACTGAAGTCTTCTTGAAATAAATGCCATCGTAGCATAGCACCTGCATACTAGCTTTTAATAACTCTTAATAACCCCTTTGGACAGCTGCACTTCCCAAACTCTCACCATTTAAGAAATACTGTCTTTTTGCTTCTTCTACCAAATTGTACAATTTCACACTTATTCATATTATATTCCATCTGCCATGTTCCAGTCTCTACAAGTCTTCTTGAAGCCTCCTTGCAACACCCTTACAAATTACATTTCCACACAGTTTTGTGTTGTCAGCCAATTTGGAAATAATACAGTTAGTTCCCACAGCCATCCAAATTATTTGTATAGATTGCAAACAGTTGTGGACCTAACAATGACCCTTGCAGTGTCCCACTTGTAACCACCTCCCATTCTGAGAATGATCTGTTTATTCCTGTTCTCCGCTTTCTGTCTATTAACAAATTCTTCATCCAATATTACATATTTAAAAAACTAGCATATTCTCCCCCAATCTAGTGCGCTGTAATTTTATTTATAACCTCCCGTGTGGTACCTTGTCTAAAGCCTTCAAAAAGCCAAATACACCACATCCAAGGGCTCTCCTTTATCCATGTTAAAAACATCCTCAAAAGCTCCAACACATTTGCCAAACATGATTTCCCTTTCACAAACCCATGTTGTCTCTGACAGGTTTTGTTTTTGTTTTCGAAATTTTAAGTTTTCTCTCCCTTTAATAGAATTTTTCATTTCTCGGCTACTGATGTCAAGCTGCCAGGTCCATAGTTCTCCATTCTCCCTCTTCCTCCTTTCCTAAATCAAATGAATTCTGAAAGTTAACCACCAACATCGCCATTTCTCACAAAGAGTGAAATTCCCTGGAACCTGCATCCGGGATCTTCATATCATCTCCATGCCCCAGCCTCTTCCAAATTGCCCCGGGATTTGTTCTGAGACCAATAAGGAAATCCCTTGCATCTTCTGGGAATCCAACTAAGGAATTCAGAGCTGCAGTCCATTGTGCGCCTTCTCTCCGAAAGTGCTATCTCTGCTTGGCAAATGATTGCCACCTTCATAGAAGGTCACTTCATCTTGCTAGCATTTCACTCACCTTCAGCGGCACATTCCTGCTGCCAGCCTTTCCTGTTGCACAGGGCAGTCATACAGCTCTGCCACACTCATCTCTGGAAGATGAACAGCAGGTACATTTCCATCACCAGCATAAGTAGGGCAAATGGAAGAGCCACTATGCCTGCTTGGAGAGTAAATTGTGTTCCTGACCCTTAAATGGTGGCACTGTTTGATAAACAATGAGTGCAGAACATTTCATAGTAACTGGAAGAAATCTTCCTGCTTGGTTTATGATGGCTCAAGCTCATAGGTCCGAGAGGAATCTCTAACCACATCCTGGAACTCAAAGGGGAAAGCTAAATAAGATCTGCCAAAGTGAAACTATCGTCTAAACAATCAGGCAATATCACTTGGCAATCCATTTACATAAGCAGCCCTGTACTCTCGGAATTACAGGAAGCTACAGAGTTAAACTTCTATGCTGCATGTTAAATAACAACCTTGCAATGTCATAAAGCACCCGAAAGCAAAATAGTTCTGCTTTGGTGAATTAACCTATTGGACTATCATGTAGCAGAACTTCTTTTTGTGTTATTTAAAGTCTTACTGGAACAGCTGGGAATTAATAGCAAAACGCAAAATGCACTGAACAACAGCAAGGTCAAAAATTTTTCTGCATAATTAAAGGCAAGATTTTTTAAAATTGTAATACCACATGTATATAAATTTTATGAATTATGTTTTGAAGTGTTAAATGGTAAGCTTGAAAAGGCAAAATAAGCATTTGTTTCAATGTTTTTGAACAAAGCTAATTCTTCACAGTTCGTTAAATGAGTGACAATGCCTGCATGAATTCATATTACAGTGTTACATGTACAACCACAATAGTGAAAGGATACTGTCAACATAATAAGATGGAGTGCACAGTTCACTTACAGCTGGAGAAAAATCAAGGTCAGCTGCAAATCTAAGCTGTCCAAAAAGCACCAGCAACTAGTAATAGATACGTTACTTACATGGAAAAGTTCCAGGGCTAACTTGTGACTGTTACTTAAACAAATTCAACTGACCACATCAACTGCAAAGTTACAGGTTATGTGACAACAAGCTGGGGTCCAGAGTTTTGTCAGTTTCAGCCGAGATGGACAAATAGAACAACAGAATGTTTGAAAACCTGATGAAATACTTCCAAGAAATCTGTAGGAAATGAGAGTGGAAGGGGGTTCATTGAGTGCAGTTTTCCCCAAATAATTGGAAAGCAACTTATTCAACTTTCAGGAAAAAAAAGCAAAAACATGATTCTGAAAATTATAGCCCTGAATGTCTGACAGTGTTAATGGAGGCAAAAATACTAAGGAGTCTATTCATAAATGAAACAGAGAGGCTAGAGTTTTTAAGTTTCAGCCAACTTGGGTTTGCAAAACGTAGATCCTGAACAACAAATTAATTATTTGGTGAAGTAAGAGAATTGGAGGAATGGAATATTTGGACTTTGAAAAGAAATTGAATTAAGATAATTTATAAAAGACTAAGGATCCTGTGGCACAGAGGGAGCGTCCATACCTTTGTGAAAGGAGGTTCAAGCTGCGCCTGCTCTAGAAGGGAGCAATAACATCTCTGAACAGGTGGATTTAGAAAATATACCAAACTTGCTGGATAACTGACAATAATCTAAAGCAGAATTTCAATGTCTGCATATTTCACCCGGTTTTGTGGGAAAGCAAGATGGTCAAAATGACCTACACGTAACATTACAAATAGGGGAAGAAATAAATATTCATTCACAGGATCTGCCAGCATTTATTGCTCATCCCTAAATATGCTGACAAAGGTGGTTTTAAGATGTCTTGTTAAAATGTTGCAATCCTTGGGTGGTATAGGTACCCCACAATACTGATAGGAAGGAGTCCCGAATTTTGTCCCAGAGACAGTGAAGGAACAGCAATATTGTTCCACGTCAGGATGATATTTGATTTGAAGGGGATCAAAGTGTTCCCATGCATCTGGTGCCCTTGTCTTTCGAGCTGGTAGAAGTGATGGATTTGTAAGCTGCAATTGAAGGAGCCTCGGTGTGTTACCGTAAGTGCATCTTGTAAATGGTACACACTGCTGCTACTGTGCTGGTGGTGTAGGAAATGAATGCCGAAGGTTGTGCCAATCAAGCACACAGCCGAGGCCTGGACGGTGTATGTCATCCTGACAGTTACAGGAATATGCGTCACACTCCTGAATTGTGCCTTTTAGGTTCTGGGCAGGTTTTGGGATGTCTAACAGCATTCCTGTTCAATTCTTTTCCCTTCTGCACAGACCTTTGACCTCTGTGACACCCAGTACTGAAAGTCAATGCTGCAAATGGTTTTGGCACACCGATCACGTGGGATAGCTGTGTCAGCTACAGAGGGAATGTTGGTGTCTGGATGTGAATTACTTGCCCAAGAATTCTTTGCTGTGTCTCACATAAAACATACTGGTGTACCATCATGTCATGTTTTATTTCAGGTCAAATACCATGGCCAATGTGACATGGTTTAAGTGCCTCTCTGTATATCTGTCCCCTACCACCAAGATCAGGTTTTTTATTGCGATGGATGTCCTGAAGTTTGTTAATAGCACTAACTATTTACATAACTATGCAGACTTTACATAGTTAGGGTTTAATTTTTACTGAAGTCACTGTATATTACACAAGTAAAGCTCATTGACTGAACACAGTAAAACTGACTCCACTGAACTGAGCGACAGGAAGTAAGGTGATACCTTTATACCAGAATATCTTGTTATGATATCATGGAACTATCTTAAAGGTACAGGCCTGTCTGGCCTGAAATATATACAGTGAAACCACACTTGCCTTTTTCCCTTTAAAGAATGGGAAGCCTTTTACAATAACATGTACAAGGAAGCATATAGGAACATTGCCTCTCCACATTTAAAGAATATTTTGGTGGATGTATATCAAAATTGGATCTAGTTCTTATACAGTTTTTTACAAATTTGTGGTTTGCTGCCTGTCATATCGTTTGTCATAGATACGTGATTGTTGTCAAGTGTGATATCTTCTGTATCTGAGCAGGCATCACTGTGACAGGTAGTTAATTATATGTAGTTACAGTATGTCACCTATTTCCTCACAGGTTTTGGCCATTGCTCATTACAATGTCATATGCCCTAGTTGGATACAATAATATAGTTTACTGCCACAAATCCATGAGCACATGTGGAAATCTCAAATTTTGATGTTTTGTCCTGGTCCCAGTTAGGATAACTGCTTGCCAGCTTCTTGAACAAATGCTTCAAGCCTTTCTCTCCCTCCTTTCCAACAATACATTATGACGAAGTAGTTGAATGGTGACAGTGTGGGAGGAAGAATTCTGTGGATCGGGCTTCAAAAAAATGCCAGCTGTCAGTGTGGGGTAAAATGTTACCATACAGAATAGCAGTTAGATTTATCTCAGCTCTCTAAAAAACCTTGGCAAGTCACTTTACATTTGATGACCATGGATTTTACAGTGCCAACAGTGAGACCATGCAAATGAGGGTAGTTAGGAGGAGAGGTAAAATACTGAACACCCATCTTCTGCATAAGTCCTGCAGGGGTGTACTGATGTCCAGTAAGCTGTTAATAAACACAGTTTATTGAGGAGCACCATACATCCTGAATATAGTGGTCGTGTGTGTCCACAATCATTGCACCCATGCGATCTTCAACTGTTGCGCAAAGGGAAGTCGGTGAAGTAGTCAGTCACAAGAATGATATTTTCCTTGTTGAAGGACAGTCGCAATCTCGCATCATGGTGCAGAAGGAGAGGTTTTCTCAATTGTCCATGTTGATAGAGAAACCCTACAGTATGGAAGCAGGCCATTCAGCCCATTGATTCCACACTGACCCTCAGAAGAGCACACCACCCAGACCCAATCCCCTACCCTATCCCTGTAACCCTGCTTTTCCCATGGCTAATCCACCCAGGCTGCATATCCCTAGGTATTATGGGCAATTTTTAGCATTGCCAATCCACCTAACATACACATCTTTGGACTGTGGGGTGAAAAAGGAGCACCCGGAGGAAACCCCTGCAGATGTGGGGAGAATGCGCAAACTCCACGCAGACAGTTGCCTGAGACTGGAATCAAACCTGGATCCCTGGCACTGTGGGGCAGCAGGGTTGACAACTGAATCACCATTGAAGGAGTTGACATGTTTCATATGATTTGATTAGTTGATCAATGTCCTTATTTATACCAGGCCAATATGTGAATTCATGCACCAATCTCTTACTTCTTTTCCTGCATCCATTTGACCAATATACGGTGTAACATGTCTTAGCATACATTTCTTGCAGAATTGTTACATTTGCCTTGGAAAACTAAATTCCTAGGGAATCCTAGTTCATCTCGGAATGACAAGGATAAATGTTCTAGCTTGGGGATGTTTTCTGTCCTCCTGTCAATGATGGACCTTTTGATTAGTGAAGGCAGCTTGCTGAATTCGGTCTACTTGGATCAAAATGTATGCCATCGATGTCAAGACTATTTTCCAACTCTTTTCTCGATGCTGCTTGGCCTGCTGTATTCATCCAGCTCCACACTTTGTTATCACAGTCATTTGGGAACCTGGTTTTTAATGTACTTCTAAATTGTCCTCCTGCATCTTCACCAGTGATGGTTGGAGTTGTGGATGTGTATTTCTGAGTGGCTTTCAATATATAATTTCTCCTGGTTCGTCATCAGTATGACCAATCAAATGCTTGTCAAATAGGTACTTCTGAATCCGTAGTACCCCAAAAAAGCCTAGAGCAGGAGTTTCTCCTTCAACGTATGACTAGTTTGCTTGAACTGTTCGAAGGACCTGTTCGAAGAATCAAACGCAATTGGCTTTTCATCTTGCGGCTTGTCATGTATATGCAACTATGTCCAATGAAGTAAGCTTTGAGGTAATAACAACAGTGGCTCAGTGGTCCCCACAGTGCCATGGGCCCAGGTTCAAATCCAACCTCCATCAACGGTCTGTGTGGAGTTTGCACATTCTCCCCGTGTCTGCGTGTGTTTCCTCAATTCCTACTCCCACAGTCCAAAGATGTCCAGGTTAGATAGATTGGCCACGGGAAATGCAGGGATAGGGTGGGGGGGGGGGGGGGGGGTGGTCTGCTCTTTGTAGGGTCGATGTGGGCTGATTGGCCTGTGCCCACACTGTGGGGATTTTATGATTAAATAGAAACACACTGGCAGGACAGTAAAGCATTTATGAGAGATTGAAAGACATACTGATCATTTTCCTGCCTTACTTACGGTATTTATTTTATTTGACAAATCTCAAAGAGAAGATATCTCGGTCACAAAATTCAAAAAAATGTGAGGATAAAAAAAATTGAAGAAGCTGAGGCACTTTTGACTTCTGATCTAGGCATCTTCCGCACATCTTTCACTTTGGTAGGGTCAGGCCGAACATATCAAAATGAAGACATGGATCTGGTTCATGTTGATTTGACAGTTTTTACTGTTGAAGACATGTTTCTTTGCTGCTGTCATGAGCTGATGGAGCTTAATGTCAAATCCAAATCTCCTGAGTATACTTCTTCTAAGATGCATAAAGGGATGATATGTGCAAATGTACCAGTGTTAATCTGGTGAAACAGCAAATTTCATCCATTTCTTTTGGGATTTACCATTTGGAAAGAAGTAAAAAATTAAGGTTTTCAGATGGTCTCCACATAGTTTGCCAAACTGACCACATGTACTATCTGACAGGGGTCTGTAAACTGTGGCATTGCAGATATATCTTGGACTTTGTTGACATGCTTGCATGGCATAGATGGAAACTTTGGAAATGCCCTTGACATTGTTCCTTGGTTGACTGTTCTACACATGGTGGAGCATTGTGCCGCAAATTTGCAAGCTTCTCTGGACAATTGGATTTCTTGCACATGTAAGTTCAAGGTCCTCTTGAAGAATAAATCTTACATATGTCGCAAAATACTGGAGAGGGTCTTGATGGATGAGACATTCCACATCTTGTATAAGGTTTGGATGTGTTGCTGATCTTGTTTATTGGTCCAGTAGTTATTGTAGAGTCAAGAACCTGAAGGCGTTGCTGACTGGCCACAATTGCTTCAAACTTGCAAAATTGTTCTCGCAGTACATCAATGGTACACACTTTGGGTTTGACTAGAAGTGAGTTTCTGAAGGACTAAACGAGTATAGGAGCAATAAACAGTTCCATAAACGTTTCAGCCAAGTTAGCTTTGGTGAAGTCAGAGTTTATAGTTTTGTTTGACCACCTTTCTAAGAATGGGCCAGTTGTTTCATTTGGTAGTCATTGGTATGATATGAACTCAAATCTGTGTATCCTGTAATCAACTCAAGCTTGCTGTTGATCATCTAAAATCTGGAAAATATTATCAGAACTTTTGCCGTGATCATTGAAATACCAGAGGATTTGACTTATCCTAAACTTTTGTTTCCTAAAGCAATGAGGAGGTTAACTGTTTTCCTTCTTTATCAGGTACTTGTTGGTTCCAGAGGGAAACATTGGCTATAACTTCAATTAACTGAAATTCTGACTGCATACCAATGAAGTGCCCATCCATGCTCAGATTGTTACTTTTGATTTTTAATTTGCTCTTTTAAAATGTCGGTGTAAACATTTTTGCTAAATGTGTGACTGGTCTCTCTTTTTTTCTATTCCTTTTATGATTTTAAAAATTGCAAACTTGTCCTCGTAGGTGGAGTTTGGACCAAAAAGAAATGATGTCTTTTTTTTGTGTTTTTTTCCAAGAAACAAGATGGTTGAATGAACTGACAACTGTGCACAGGTAAGCCTTATTAATGCAGAAAGTGCTTTCAACTATTGCTTTTGTCCCATATTTTTCTTTGCTTAAGGAACGCATTGTTAGAGTAGGACCATTTTTAATTTAAAGCAGACCTGCTCTTTATAAAAAGACCATATTCACAAATAACAGATAACAAGGTGTAGAGCTGGATGAACACAGAGGCCAAGCAGCATCAGAGGAGCAGGAAAGCTGATGTTTTGGATCTGGACCCTTCTTCAGAAATGGGGAAGGGGAAGGAGGTTCTGAAATAAAAATAGAGATGGGGAGGCAGATGGAAGATGGATAAAGGAGCAGATAGATAGAGAGGAGACAGACAGGTCAAAGAGGTGGGGGTGGAGCCAGTAAGGGTGAGTATAGGTGGGGAGTTAATGTGGGGATAGGTCAGTCCAGGGACGATAGGCAGGACAAGGAGGTAGGATGAGGCTGGGGCTTGAGGTGGGATGAGTCAATAGGTGGGGGGTAAGGACAGGTTAGGGAGGCGGGGATGAGCTGGGCTGGTTTTGGAATGCAGTCGGGCAAGGGAGATTTTGAAGCTTGTGAAGTCCACATTGATACCATTGGGCTGCAGGATTCCCAAGCAAAATATGAGGTGTTGTTCCTGAAATCTTCAGGTGGCATCGTTGTGGCACTGGAGGAGGCCCAGGTTGGACGTGTCGTCCAAGTAGTGGGAGGAGGAGTTGAAGTGGTTCATGACTGGGAGGTCTCTCCATATTTACAAATGCTTATGATCTAGGTTGTAGCACTTCAGTTTTGTTTGCTAACTTCTGCTCTGAATTCAGCTAGATTCATCAGAGATGAAGGAGTCTAGGCCCGAAACATCAGCTTTTGTGCTCCTGAGATGCTGCTTGGCTTACTGTAGCTTTTAGTGTGCATTACTGCCATTGGGTGACTTAGTTTCCTGGCTTAGATACACTACCAGTATGGTATGGCCAGAGTGCTGTCCTTTTTGTTGGCTAATACACCATTAACCATAAATATTGGATTTTTGTTGAGATGGATGTCTTGAAGTTTATTAACATTGCTAACTAATAACATTGCTACAATGTCATAGTCTAGGTTCTGTGCTTACTTATGTCACTGTACTTGAGATAAATATAACTGATTGACTGAACATTCAACACTGACTTCACTGCACTAACGGAGTGACTGAATGTGAGGTTGGTAGCTTTGTACCAGAATGTGCTGTGATGTTATGGAACGGTCTTAAAGATACACTGCCTGACCAGTCTGGAATCTGTGCAATAACACAACACATACTGTACACCATACCACAGGGATCCACATCTCAGGCACTGATTCCCCCAGCATCCCATGCACAGAAACTGATGAACTCTGCTCCTTTGAGTCAGAAAGCTACCAGTACAGACAAACAGGGAGCCATCAGTGCAAAAAACTAATCTGCTGATTGGGACTACTATTACAGATATAAGAATATCCTCAAGACTAAAACTACAATTAAGAGCAGATCAAGTTGCAGGGTACAGGCTGCTGTTTAAACTCTTGCAGCTCCCAGTTCAGTTTCACGAGATTTCTTGGAAATAGCAGGGTGAATTTAGCAGTCACACCGTGTTGCCTACGAGAGATGTGGTTAGAGACAAGGATGGGTTGTGCAGAGGGATGAGGTGCAAAGAGCACTGGGTTAATTCACACTATCTGCAATGACTGAATCTTCTTCAATCTCTATTCCACTAGGAGCTCCAACTGGTGACTCTTCATCAGTATACATGCTCTGTGCGGGCGTGCATGGTGAAGGTTTTAATATGGATGAGTCACCTTTTCGCTGGCATCCTCTTGCATGCTTTTCAACAGAGACTGGAGAACAGCAAACAGTACAAGAAACATATGGGAGATTTCTTTCTTTGCCTCACATAGAGAGGGAGCACAGAGTAACCATAGTACTGCCAGCGTCATGTTGAGTGTGATCAGCTTATGCTGCACAAGCCAAGGATTGAAACTGAGGCTTTCCTTGCTGGCCCCGCTTAGTGCCACACCAACACAAAATTACCCTCACAGGATTCAAAACCTGGAAATGGAGGTAACACAGCACTGCACAATTTAATTTCCTGAACATGTGAAAAACAACAATTGAAAACATTCTGCTGAATTTTGTGTTCCATTTCACAAACACATGCAGTATGCACTAAATGTAGATTGGATTTGATTTTTAATGGTTTGTTTTATGCCTCATTTGCTGAATTGGCATTTTTGTTCCTTGGCAAGAGAAAAGTTGAAACAATTTCAAAAACACCAGCACATTAAATCTGAAAGGGCTATCTGTTTTTTTGTTATTTAAGAGTTGCAGTGACAGCTTAGCATTGTGTGGCGGTGAATAATATGTGGAGAGGGCACATTCTGGGTAAATGTTTATGCAGGAATGTTACTGGGCGGTCAGGAGTCACGAGTACTGTTGGATTAGTCAAAAAGGCATGATATTTCAGTTGAGTCACTGGAATTGTTCATTTCATGGGAACATGAAAACATAACCATGTTTTATTCACAGCTTTCTCGATTTCCTGACCCTTTTTCTAAGCTTACAGCTGCTGATGTAGCAAATGCAACAGCTACCATGCAATGTCCACCCACCACAAATTGATTAGTATGCTATGGCGCAGAATTACCATGGCTTTGTAGAAAGAAATGCCTCAATAATGATCCTAGCCATCAGTTACTTTTTGATTCAGATGTTAACAGTTTTGTCCACAATTGGGAAATTCTGAGTGCAGTGACATAAATGCTGATTAAACTTGCAAATCCCATTCTCCTACAGCACAGTTTTGTAACAGTGCACTGTGGCTGCAGGCCATACTACATCCCTCTGGGCAGCTGTCTAATCCAAGCTAAGGCAATCAATGTTCGGAAGACAAGAAAGGGTGCAGTTCCTTAAAGGGCCAGTGTCTCCACAAAGGAGCAGTTATGAAGCTTAAGCAGACCAATAAGCTACTTTTCCTTCCAATAATTCCACTAATACAAGATCCATTACATTTTTGGCACAACTTGTCCAAGTTTAAAAAAAAGAGAAAAGTCTATCAAACATTTTTGTTCCACCAAGATGACATCCATTTTATACCTCTGCATTTGGCGGAGGTGCTCAAAGCAGGAACTCTGGCAAAGGGATTTGGAAGTTAAAATCTAGCTTCATAAATGTTTTGAATATGGCGGAATGTTCCTCTAGTCCTCAGAGTTCAGGCTACAATGGAATTGGAAAATTATTCGGTCATCAGTGCTTGAATTGAATCATTTACTGTCACGTATTCAGTATAAAATTCAGCAAAAAGCCACGAATTGGCACCATTCTCAGTAACTTAAAATAAAGAAAGATAACTTAAAGAGAGTCCAACTTTTACTTCTCTACTGCAACAGTCCCACTCCAGCCTTCGCCAGCCCATGCCATGCCATCGCCAGTGCCTTGCTCCATGTTTAACCAGCCCACGCCATGCCATCGCCTGAGTCCTGCTCCAGGTTTAACCAGTCCATGCCATGCTGCTGCCAGTGTCCTGCTCCAGGTTTAGCCAGCCCATGCCACACTGCTGCCAGTGCCCTGCTCAGTGTTTAACCAGCCCATGCCATGCTGCTGCCAGTGTCGTTCTGGGTTTAACCAGCCCACGCCATGCCACTGCCAGTGTCCTGCCCTGGGTTTCACAGGCCGGCCCACTCTGTAGCCATGCTGCCTCTGATGACATCGCTGCTCTAGGCCTCATCGAAGCCGTCTTCCTACTAAAGAACTCTCTTCAGAAGGTAAGTGTAAGTGAAAACTAAAATAAAAACTGAGAAAAGACGAAGGGGAAAAATGAAAATTAAAAGAGAAAACGGATGAAGAGGACAAGCCTGGGCACATGAGCCCAGATGCTGCCAACTCCACTGCTGCCATCTTGAACCTCAAGTCTTTGGAAGAGAATGACATGCCATTTTATCTAATGTGTAAAACAAATGCTTGTCCTGTACACATTGCTTCAGATGCCTTTATCATGTCCTGAAATGCTAATTGAGACCTTCATTGGTCTGATGTCTATCACACATGGTACCATTTACATAGATAAAGGAGAAAGTAAAGATAAATTTGGCATTGTCCTACTGGATCACAGGGCTGCTCCCTCATAAGGCAGAGATGACAGGTAATGGTTTCACCTAAGGGAAATCAGACTGCAGGCAAGGGGTGAGATTGAGAACGACAGGCCTTCATGAAAACTTCAGCTTGTGCAGGAACTGAGCCCAAGCTGTTGGGCATCAATCTGCATTTTAAACCAGCTGAACAGTCAACTGAGCTAGCGAACGCCCCCACAAAGGGAAGAAGATTGACAACAGGTTCCAATGAACTGGGTGCAGAAAATCACCAGAGCAGACATTTAACACAGCACTCTGCTGAGAGAACAGGTGAAATCAGTGATGGTATATTTACAAGAACATTAAAATCTTTCACGAAGCAGTGATTTACTTTAACATGTATTAATAGCTAGAAGGATGCCTGGGGATACCCAAGCTCCTGTTAGCCAGTGTTGTTGGGACAGTTTAAAATAAGAATACACTCATTGCATTGTTGGGCTCGTTTATTATCCATTTCATTCACCTTGACTAAAAAAATCTGGAAGAGCTGGAGTTAGCACAGCTGACTTACAGCAAGGGGCCGGGTTAGTGTCTCCAAATATTCAGGCTGTCTGTGATATTTTAAATGTTTTATGTTCAAATGACCCAGTGACCTACTGCACTGCATTCCAAAGGCACAGGAAGCAGATTGGTTCTGAATGAGTTTCTGTTTACAGATGGTACTTTACAACATGCAGGAACCTTGAAGAGAAGTGGGAAGGGTCCATCCTGAAATGAGGATCAGTCCTCTGCTGTTGTGCACAGCCAGCGAACTGAGGAAAAGCCCCAGTTCAAGCTTTGAACTGAACTCTGGGATAAGAACAGAGAATCGATAGCTGAGTGACATCTAAGCTGGTCTCGCCGCTGCTGACTATTCTGGGTTTATCATCATTTAAAGAGATGTGTTGAAGTGCACGGATTGATATCAGAGGTAATATGATGGGCACAGATTCACTCCCATAGTCAAGTATGTTTTGAATACGGACTATCAAGTTTTATAACTAAAGATGGATATTTGAGGATGGTCAAAGAGATGCTGGGTTTTTGTGCATCTGCAAGTTGTCTTCAAAAGGAGAGGAAGATGGAAGAGACAAATTGATAATTATACACTCTATTTTTGGGCACTTTCAAAACTGTCTTAACACGGCACTACAAACATTTATGATCAGAGTAAGTGCCTGTCAATCCAGTCAGGCAATAACTTCAAACAGCAAATATTGAAAATGACTGACCTACAATTATTTTCAATCGCCCAATATCTCAAAATTAAAATACCAATTCCCACATTCAAAATCTCTCATTCCACCTCAATTCTGCAAACTCCCACTGAGCTGAATTTTCAATCTTTTGACACCTCTTGCGTCTTCCCTTTTCCCCTCCCCCATCATAGACAATTGTGCCTTCAGTTGCCCGAGTTTCAATCTCTGAATTATCATCCTCAAGCCCATCTGCCCTGCCTTAAAAACACCTTTATAACCAACCTCAGACTTGACCACCTCTCCTCAACTCTCATTCTTTGACTCGGTATCCATTATCCTGCAGACAATCATCAGGAAATATTTTACACAGCATGCAACTGTGTTTGAAGGCTGACTTTTAGTTAGGAATAATGGACTCATCTTCAGATTGGAGACATAATCACACATGGCAGTCATTCCCATGACATTCAGAGTAGTAATTCAGGCTGACTGACCTGAAATGTCATGATTTGTATAATTTGATACAGTAGAGTAGAAATTACTGCATTATCAGTGTAAAAAAAGGCATAATGCCTTTGTGTGGTGTTCCTCTGCTATTTTGACTGCGGCACCAATCCATTTAAAATATATGGGTCGCATCTCCATTAATCTAATGCACAGAGGAATGTCATTATGTAAGTGTTACGTGTTCGTAAGGTAGTATCAGTAATAATCCCTGCTGCTCTATACATTCTTTAATAAGAAGTATTATACTAGGAGTGAGGTGAATGGTATGTCTTGTGATTGGACTAATATCATGCAAATGTTCCCTAATTACTCCACTTTCTCATTACCTTCTCAAGATTTAAAATTTCAGAAATTCCAGGGAAAGAAATTATATTGCACTGAACACTTCATTGTTAATCAAAATAAGCAATTTTTATTAAGCAACATTATCCAACTACAATTTCTTACACTTCCAGCAGTTCAATAAAATTCCACAGCCCAGTGCTTGTCCAAAAATGATTGCTTTAAGATGTTACAACAAAATATTTTGCCTTTCAAGCACTTTGATGAAAATCCCTTAATGTCTGCCTGCACCAGCAGGGAGTTTTCTTTAACACAGGTTTCTTTTGTAGCTCTCCACAGATGAGAATTTGTTCTATATGTAATCTTACCAGCTTCCCTTCTGAGAAAAAAAGGGTTGCATATGAGATTGATTTTTAGTGTGCTTCTAACAAGCTGCTCTAAGTGACAGAGTGTTGGAGTACTGTTGCAAATGTATACTTTTTGCCAAAGCTTTATATCCGGCATTGTCCAAGTCAACCTGCCTTGTTTAAAATTTCTACAAAGCTCAGCAGCTAACTCTCAGCCATCATGTAACTGGTGCTTGCCTTGGAAACACTTGTACCAATCCGAGTTTACTTGCTAACTAATCAGCACTCATCTCTCGTATTACATCAATGCATTTCTTAACAAGTGAAAGCCAGAAAGATTTGGCAAAATGTGTCTTTTCCGACAGTACTCAAGCTCCATTTGAACAAACTTCAATTTAATGCTGGGTTTGTACCGAAATGGATAAATTAAACAATTCTTAATTGCAGAAAATAAATCCTACGACGGTACCATCACTGAAAGGTATGAGGCATTAACTCTGGTCCTTTCTCTTACAGGCACTGCCAGCCCTGGTGAGTATTTCCAACATTAACTGTTTTCATTTCAGGTTTCCAGCATCTGCAGTATTTAGCTTTTTTATCACATTATGTCTTTAGATTGTACATTATGTTTTTCAAGGAATACCTGATTTATTGAAGTTTGTCAGCATAACTTACATTTATATGGTGAACTTACATCGTAAAAAGATATGACCTAAGGCTCTTTACAGAAAGGCAAATGAGAAATTGATGCTGAAATAAGAAGGAGATTATGAAGGGCGATCAGTTGAAGAGATCATTGGGGGGTAGTTTATCAATAAACCAACTTCCACGTGCCTTCCCAAGGGCACTGATGTCTAGGTGAGACCCATTCTCACCCCTGCATTCACAATTCCAGTCAGGGTTACGTCTTAGTGACCTGTAGACACAGCATGAGCCTTAACGGGATATTTCTCATTAGACCAACTGTAGTGTCACCACTGCTACCCCAAAAGATTTACTAACTCAGCACAGAATGGCCTTTGTAATGGCTTCTTCCTGGGTTGTGAAGCACGACAGGAGCCTGGTCATTGGGCCTTAAAACTTTGGCCATTTTGAAACTCAAGTTTTATTCTTTCTGATGAATTTCCCAATGCATTGGTGTCAAAGCGTGAGCTGCAAGGTTACAATCACCCACACTTCTGAAACAGACTGCCCTGCAATAGTGACAATTGTGCTCGTAGATGTAATTGCAGCTTTTCCACAAAGAAGCATAAGCTTTGTCTCTGTCTTAAATTTGCAGTTTTCCTTTTCCCTTGGTCTTTCTGCCCATTTTCTCTTGCATCGTATTCATACATTGCATACACATGTTTCCTGATCACTTGTTTCTACTTTAGTTTTTTTTTTCTGTTTGATAGTTCTGTCTACCTTTCTTACGTTGAAGACTCATCATAATCCTGCTTCCCCACATCAGAAAAAGCGACAGGAACGCCAAGTTGCGGGTTGCAGGATGCAGTCAGGGAGCTAGGAGCAACTCAGTTACAGGGATATAGCAACAGAATTGGACCAGTCAGTCCACCAAACCCAATCCCCCCCCAACACCCTGTAGCATGTCTCACCAGTTATACCACAGCTGATTGGAAAAGAACTGAGACACAGCACAGTTCATTTTGGAATAAGGTGTCTGAATTAAGGCGGAGTGATGAAAAGGTGCTGAAAGTGGAGAAGGTATCCACTGTTCCCAATGTGGCCTTCTCTACATCGGGGAAGCCAGGCAGAGGCTTGGGGGCTGCTTTGCGGAACACCTACGCTCGGTTCACAACAAATGACTGCACGTCCCAGTTGCAAAGCATTTCAACTCCCCCTCTCACCCGTTGGACGACATATCCATCCTGGGCCTCCTGCAGTGCCACAATGATACCACCCGAAGGTTGCAAGAACAGCAACTCATATTCCACTTGGGAACGCTGCAGCCCAATGGTATCAATATGGACTTCACAAGCTTCAAAATCTCCCCTCCCCTACTGCATCCCAAAACTAGCCCAGCTTGTCCCTGCCTCCCTAACCGGTCTTTCCTCCCATTTATCCACTCCTCCCACCTCAAGTCCCACTCCCACCTCCCAGCCTCATCCCACCTCCTTGACACGTCCGTCCTCCCTGGACTGACCTATTCCCTCCCTCCCTCCCCACCTACACTCACCTTTCCTGGCTCCATCCCCACCTCTTTGACCTGTCTGTCTCCTCTCTATCTATCTGCTCCTTTATCCATCTACTATCTGCCTCCCCCCTCTCCCTATTTATTTCAGGATCCCCTTCCCCTCCCCCATTTCTGAAGAAGGGTCCAGACCCGAAACATCAGCTATCCTGCTCGGCCTGTTGTGTTCAACCAGCTCTATAATTTGTTATCTTATTGGGGAGAAACTACTTTTAAATCAGGCACACATTTACACTACAACTCTTCAGTTGGTTGTCCATTTAAGTTGCTGCCTCAATGTTGAGCTGGAGTCTGTTGTCCCCAAGCTTAGGTCAATCACACATACAGCATGGGTACAATGGCGAATTGACAATTATAGCTTGCATGCAAATCGATTCTCTGTCTGAGCACAGAAATTGTATGCATGGCCTGGTGGGACATTCATCAATATTAAAGCTAATGAACCTCAACCAAAACAATTAATTGAGGAATGGAATAGACCAATCATTTCCCCACCTGCTTTCAAAAGCATTGCATAAATATATCTTATACAGCCTTGCTCTTGGTTTCAGTCTGGCATAATTATGAGTAGACTTTTTCTTCATAAACAATAAGGAGGGAGCTCTGCTGATTTTTAACGCAATGGAAATTATACAATGCCATGAAAAGTCTCTAACAGTGTGTTTGGTATTTTTGCCACACCTTCATCATTGTGCACTAGAATTTCATGAGGCCGACCAGAAGAAAAGTAAAATGGCCTGAGATTGCAAGAAAATGTAATTTTGTCCACTGGATCTGAGCTGACTGTTTGCTACAGCAATCTAAAAGCTGACCTCATTATCCTGCCCTTGCAAGTGTCTTTCTTTGCATTAAGAGTTTATATTCCCTTAACATTCGTAATGGCTGCTGCTCGAGGTATTCCCTGAGGCAAAACTTTCTGCATGAAGAAATGTATCCTAATCGTTTTCCTGTGGTAATTTCAATCTGGTGATCCTTCATCACTGACTCCCTATCAAAGCCTTTCACAAGTTAATTTTATAAGACTCTATTTTCTATCTTCAACCTTTTCATCCAGTGAAACTATGCCAGTATAACTTCCATTGTCTGCACTATCCTGATCAATCTGCACTGAATGTGTTCCTTGGCTTTAATAGTAAGGGAAGGGAGATTCAAAAGTTGCACGCTACACTAACTGTGGCTTAAAAACTGTAATAAATTATTAACTCTTCAGTTTTGAGATGAATTTCTATTCACCTCTTTTGCCCCTTTTCACATAATACAACAAATATGATTCACAAAGCATAAGAATAAAAATTACTGAAAAAGTGCAATTTTAATAAATGATGAGAGCATAAGTAAAGTTCATATCTCCATCAAGCTATGCCAACTCAATTATTATTACAATTATGCTGCTCTTTCATAGACTCCCTACAGTGTGGGAGCAGGCCATTTGGCTCAACACACCGACCCTTCAAAGGGCATCCTACCCAGACCCAACCCCTGCAGTGCCCACCCCAGACACTATGGGCAATTTAACATAGACAATCCAGCTAACCTGCACATCTTTAGACTGTGGAGCACCTGGAGAAAATCCACACAGTTACCCAAGGATCCTGGGTCCTTGGCACTGTCAGACAGCAGTGCTAACCACTGAGCCACTGTGCTGCCTTGCTTGCTCAAAGCCATTCCCTGCCTGAGAAATAACTTTTTATCAAGAGCTTTCATCTCACTGATAGAGGCTTCAGGCCAATCCACATCCAACAGCCAGTTCCAAAAACTCTGCTTTTGACAGGTGAATAAATTGCCCTAGCAGCCATATCAATCCGCAACATTTTAAATAAATCAACACATAAACAGTTCTTCAAAATTCAATTTGCCCTATTTCCCAAATTTATTGGATTTATTTATTGACACTCCCTGGTGCCATCATGAAACACAGAAAAATGAACCAAAACATAGAATATAAATGCAGAAGAATAAAAAGAAACAAAGAAGTAGTGTTCAACTTTTCAGTCATTCTTGTTCGGGGCTCCATCGTGGGCCTGGTGGCCAGGCACAAACCCCGTCACCGCGCTGCTGCTGGAATAAGAGTCGCCACTATTCAGCGCCATCTTACCTCCACCGACACCCTCGCAACAATGAGTCCTGGCTAGCCCTCACACACTTCGACACCACCGATATCACCGGGTACCGCACTGGCCCAAACTTGACTCTGCCACTGACATGAGTCCGCTTCATGACCACCTCGCCAATGCAGAGACGGCTGATACCGCAGGGGGCCTCGTACTGCCTAAACTCGCCAGGAACCCAAACTTGCCTCCATCGCAGCAGCCATGATTCGGCGCTAGGACCGCCTCGTCGATGTAAAAGGAGCCCAAACCCGCCTCCGATGCTTAGGCCGATGGCAGCCCCAGGCCGATGTGCCGGTGCCGTCACCGCGACTGAGCTCTTCAACAAAAGTTAAGTAAAATAAAAGAGGAACAAATAGACAAAAAGTAAAAAGAAACACAAAGAGAATTAGTCAGAGTGGACAAGCCACAGGCCCAGAAGTCCTACTCTACCACCATCTTGCCAGAAAGTTTAATATATCTTTTAGAAAAACTCCAGAACGCAAACTTTTTTAAAAAAAATTGTTCACAGGATATGGGTGCCACAGGCTAGGCCAGCATTACATGCTCATCCTTAATGGGCAGTTAAGGTCAATCACATTGCTGTGGATCTAAAGTCTCATGTAAATCAAACCAGGTAGGCGTGGCAGCTTCCTTTCCTAAAGGACATTCGTGAATGAAGGTGGGCTTTAAGTGGTTGACGTGGTAACCGTTGTGATAGCGTTTTCCTGAATTCAAATTACATTGGCGGGTTCAAACCCATTTCACCAGAGCATTAACTTGGGGCTCAGGGTCACTAAGCTAGTGCCATTCCGAGCATGTCACCACCACCACTTTTATGGGCCATGCCTTATCGGTATATCAAGTTTTACTGAAATCTGCAAATTAGCCTCCGAGATGTGTTTCTAAAGAGACTGACAAACTGAAAACATTTCCTCTGCCCACTTTCAATGGTGGAGATAGTAATGGCGGTTATAGCAGCTTCTCAGCGATCCTGTGTGGTGTGCTCCTGAGCCAGCCAGACAAGTAAGATTATAGAATAGATCCCTGAAAAACTGGTGCTCGACTGTTACTCTCAGTGCACCTGGGGAAGGGAAAAGATCAGATTCTGACTCTCCTCCAGATGCATCTTCTGCACATTTAGATAGGACTGCGTCTGACTGTTATAATCTGGATGAGATAATGGTGGCTACTGCACATGAAGAACAAAACCTTCAGAGATGGAGTGAGCAAAACTCAAAGGCTCCAGTAAGTATCCGTTATACTAGACTGAACTCTTTTTCGCACTGGCTTAGACTTCCATTCTGTCCAGCACCACACCATGACAACAGAGAATACTTTCCACAGCATGGAATTTAACAAATTACCTCCTAAATCTGTGACCTCCAGCAGCTTTAAGGATGAAAGCAGCAGGAAACATCATCCATCAAAGTTCCCAATTAAAGTCACACCTCAGTTTGACTTGCACGTGTATCACTGTATTCAACATGGCAGCTTACCAACTTCTCAAGCGTTCGGCAATAAATACTTGTCTTGACTGTTATCCACAAAATCCAAGAGTGAATTTTAGAAGAATTCTGAGTTATGAAAATTAACTTAAAGTCTTCATAATTTAGATTTACGATTAGCATGTTTGGTTAATATCCATCAAATCCTCTTCTCAAGTGTCTGGGAGCACAGTGAAGCATAAAATAATTGTAGATACTGTAATGATGTGTCTCATATTTCAAAAATCTTAAAGCAGCTATATGCAATGAATTATACTGCAATTTAAACCTTGATATTATGTAGTTATGTGTTTGTACACTACAAGAGTCCACAAACAGCAATGAAACAAATTTGCAGTTCATCAGTTTTTGGTGATGCTACAATTTAATGGAGAGATGTTGGCCAAGACAGTGAATGAATTTACACATTACAGAATAATAGAATGGTTACCAACACAGAAATAGACCATTTGGCCCATTGTGAAGGCACTTGTTCTTTGGATGAGTCATTCATTGTGTGCCATTCCCCTGCCTTCTCCACATCATGCTACACATTTTATCTTTCCAGACAAAAAGCCCAATTTCCTCTTGGATGAATCTGCTTCCGCCACATTCCCAGGCACAGCACTCCAGAACTTAAGCGCATATATTTGTCCTTGGGTTGCTTTTGCCAATTAAATTAAATTGTGCCCTCTCATTTTTGATCCTTCATGAGTGAGAGGATTCATTTGGTCCCTCGTGGTTGTGAACATCAAATCTCCTCTCAGTCTTCACTTCTGCCAGGTCTCAGATCTGTAACATGCAACTGGAAAGGCAACTGGAGCCTTTGATCACGGTCAACATCTGAAAGGTGGTTCATTTAGTTCCTCATTCCAATTATTGCACGACAATCTATTGCAGCCGTTATTTTTCTTCAGGGAGAGAAAGGCATTGACAATATTCAATAGAAACATGGAGGACACCGCAGACTCCACTCAGCCATTTTAATCAGAGAGCTAAGGCTCAGGTCAATGCAGGCTGGCCCATTGCTAACTATCACAACAGTGTGACTGATCACTGTCCTAAACAGATCTCCTGAACATAAAATGCGTCTAGCTGACAGCACACAGCCTCTAGGTACCATCAAGAATTTAGTGGGGAGGAAACTATTCATCAAACTAACTCCAAACAGAGTGAAAATGAGTGGATCTGAATCAAACATGGCATTCATTTTATTCTCATTCTACGAAAATATTTTGGAGGCAGGTTACTGCTTGGTATGAGGGACAGTCTACCAATTATAGAGGTTTGCTGCAAAATATTTCAAACAATATCTTATGTTTGCAAATATGAAAGATACCTCTACTTTACTCAGTTAAATTTAAAACTAAACAAGTTTATGCCATTGTATTTTGTACGCCTTTACTTCTCCTGAACATGCTGATCTGCTTTGTTTTTGTATTTGAAAAGTGGGCACAATGCAGCCTGTTTACAATTGCCTTAATGTAATGTATACTATTCAGAAAATTAGGTTAGATAAGAGGGGAGGAAATCACTGCCAACAGTTGAGTAAAAATCAAAATGGTCTTCCTCTCCACTCAGTACCACACTCTCCTTAAGGCATCTGTCATATTCTGGTTTGTGTTACTTACTTCCACCAATTCAGCCTTTATCTGTTGAATCTAGGTCCCGCCTGTTATCAGTGTCAAGTATAGGCCACTGGTGAATCTTAACAGAAGAGGTACTAGTCTTACATAATGGAGTTCATTGCATGATGGCAACAGGTACAGCCATTATATTTGAGACCATCAGAAGTTTAATGGGCCATGTCTGTTCTTCTCATGAATTCATTCAGACTTCATTTGCTGCCATCCAAAGATCAAGTGACTTCAGATCAAGTAGAGCTTAATGCACTCGAGCATTAACTCCTTCAGAACTGCGAGCATATAACATTTTCACCTTGAATAGACTTTCCAAACCTATATCCTGTCCATCACTCAGGCTGCCTACTTCCACCTCTATAACATTTCCATATCAACTCTAACCATTTACTGTTGGAAACTACATCCATGTCTTCATTCTCTTCAAGGCTGCTTATTCTAAGACCTCCTGGCCAGCCACCCACTTTATACCCTCCACAGACATCCACTGAGTTCATTCAATGCTCTGCTGTGCATGTCCTGGAGCTGTTCATCTATCACCCTTTCACACACTGATGATTTTGATTTCCAATCCACCAATGTGAAACTGTCCTCAGTTTTAAATCCTTAGCCATGTTTCCTCCCTACTCCTCCAGCGCAATTGTGCTGATCATTTCCAAACCTATCCTCATGCACACCACTGATGTTCAACACTCTACCGTGGACCACCCTGCCTTGAACTGCCAATGTCCCAGGTTCTGGAAATTCCTTTGCTATATCTTTAAACTTCATTAATTCTGTCTCCTCTACAAGGCAGCTTCTTAAAACCAACCATTATCACTAAATCATTGGTCCCGCATCCAATTATGTCTTTGCTGACTCGGTGTCAAATTTCCTTTATCAACATTTCTGTGAAGAGCCTTGGAATAATTTACTACAGCAAAAGGCACTATTTTGAGGCAAATTGCTGCTGAAAGTATAAAATTCCTTCCGGGTATTTAACACTCGTAATCTCTTTGAAATATGGAGATGGATGCCAGCGAGCATATATGCCTTGTTGGATTTGCCTCCCATGTTATTCGGGCTGTTGACTTCTGTTGTGTAAACAAAGCTGGAGGCAGCAGTAAGACCAATCCTGGCCAGGAAATGGTCCACAGTTTCCAGGGTGACAGCAACTTTCAAGTCCCTCCTCCAAACTTCATGTGCTCTTATGAACACAGTCCAATCCATCATCCAACCACTGACTCTATTCACACTTTGCGCGGTCTCAGGAAGGCAGCCAAAATCATCAAAGACACCTCCCACCCCAGTCATAATCACTTCCAACCCATACGGTCAGGCAGAAAATACAGACACATGTACCAACAGGTTCAAGAACAGATTCTTCTGAATGGACCTCTCAAATTTCAAATCTAATGTTGGTCTTGCTCTTTGTGCACCTTCTTCGCAGCCGTAACTTTGTATTCCGCACTCTGATCCGGCATCCTATGATCTTTGTATGGTATGAATAGCATGGAAAACAAAACTTTCATTGTATCTAGGTACATGAGACAATAATGAATCAATTCAAATCAAAATGTGTGATCCTGATGTGTCGTCATAAAGGAATTTATTCTTCTTCTCAAGCACACTTACAACATGCTTGCATTTCCATTCAATAATGTCCGGGGAAAAAGCGTAGAGACTCAGGGCAGTATCTGTACCTCATCTGAGGACATGATGGACACAATGCTCTTGGATGAAGTGATTCAGAGCACATTCAAGCGTACACTCACTTACTTTTGGCCACTTCAAATATTTAGTCACCTCCATTTTGGGTTCTGCTGCTACAACAGCATTTTTTGAGAAGTATCATTGTATCTGTACCTTACTCATTCACTAAGGTGATCTGTAATCCCTCAGTATCACTTCTCCCTACCCAGGACTTGTTCAGTGCTGCTCAAACACAGGCAGTGCACAAATAATGGATCTAATTATTGCTAGCATGGCCTCTTTAGGACACATTCCAGTCAATGAGCCAGCTTCCTTGAAGGACGCACAGTGGCCAAACTGTACCATTTAGAATCTGATCATAGCTATCCAGCCCAAGGATTACAGAGACAATTTAAACCCATTTTACAGATTGATGTGAACATTGTATTTCAGGCAGGACGCACAATAATTATTTTAGTTACTGTGGTGAACACAACATTGTATCTAAAAAGAAACTCTTCAGCCACTTCCTTCATCTTTTTAATGAATATGTTTTTATGGTCCTCTAGTGATTGGCACACTAACCATTGGACATTATAAATCCCAATTTACCTCTTTGGCGATCAATGTACAGTTGCTAATCCCAAAGCAGATTTAAGCAGGGAAGAATTTGCTTTGTTCAGAGCAATTACTATATAAATATCCCCAAAATGTACATCTTCCAACATCATTGCAGAAGTCTCACCCCTCCCGCTCCAGTCAAATTCTTTGTGCCTTAAAGCGACAAATTTGTTTCTGAAAGTGTTATTTCGATGCTGTTCACCACAGTAGCTAAAACAAGCACCATGTAGCCTGTGTTCACATTAGTCTGTAAAATGGGTTTAAATTGTTTCAATAATCCTTGGGCTGGATAGCTGGTATCAAACTCTAAGAAGGTATAGTTTGTTCACTGTGCATACTTGAAGGAACTGGCTCAATGACTGAAATGCGTCCTATTGAGGCTGCACTATTAATCATTTGATCCATTATTTATAGACTGCTTGTCCCTGGGCTGCACTGAATTAATCCTGGGGAGGGGGGAGCAGTAATACTGAGATATTGAACAATTAAAGGGAAAGAGACATACACAAGAAAGTATTTTTTGCTGCACTCGTCAGTCCCTTAATTTTTAAACTCAGAAGCACAGAAAGCAAATGTATTGCAATCACATGCAATTATACAGGTGTGTGAGTCGCACCCCAGCCTGTGTCAGTGCACAAGTCACACACCATCTTGTACAGGTGTGTTAAGTCACACACCGGAACTTCTGCCAAAGATCTTCAGAAAAGTATAACACAAACTTAGATTAACATACAGTATCTGTAAAACACCAGCTAGTCAAATTATTTGTTATTTATTTTTGGTTCCTGGCATTGCCTGAAGTGGAGCTGTAAGAATCATGTTAACAAAGGCCCGATTTACTGTCTCCCACTTAAAATACTCCTTCTTCTTTAGCTATATTGCATGTGAACATTGTCAAAGCTCAAGCTCAGCATCAACTGCCAATATTGGAAACACAAATGGAAGTAAACCCAAAGGAGAAAACAATCTATTCACCCCAGAAATTGGAGAGGTGTTTGTGAAATATTCATTTTCATCTCAGTTCTCTGTTACAGTATGAATGATGCAGCTGTTTTTCTGTCCTGAATCAAGGTATTGTTGCTACTTCTGGAACAATGGAATGTTGTAGCTTCATTCTACAATGCTGTGCTTGTGGGAATTATTTGTAACTGCTTGTGTTACATTTTGTCATCTTAGAAATGTTAAAATTAACAATTGGAAGCTATCCAAATACCCAGGCTTCATGCTGCATTTTATTGCAAAGATTGTTCAGACAGTAAAAACACACTTTAAATGCAATTTTGAAGTAATTCTCAGCCATAATTCACCAGCACTGCGCTTGTCATCAATTTTCTACCTTTGAAATGAAATTGTAGTGTGTGCAGATCTCTCAGTCCTGTGGATTGGTCAATCTGCCATTGGAGCAGGAGCTTTCATATCTTACACTGTGTATGACACTCTGCTCAAGCAGCACTTCCTGAGAATTACACAGTTTTCCCTAGTATGTCACTCCTTGATTATCACTGGGACAGTGAGAAATCCCAATATTACAGATTTATTTCAGGCTCACAAATTAGAAGTATGTGACACACGTATTCACTCAGAACAACACCTGAGCACTTCACTGTAAACTCTTCAGAGCCTGAGAAATATCTTGCACCATTATGAAATTGTACTTCTTTTTTAAAAAAACAAACAGAACTGGGACTAGAAGTATTTCACTGAAGTTTAATAGACATGAGATGGAGACGAGCTTTTCACAAATACCTGTCCAATTTCGGCTCTGGAGAAGCTATTTTTTCTCTGCATATTACAGTCACTTACAGCACTTGATGCTTTCTGACATTTTCCCCTGCATGCTGTAGCTTAAGGGGGAAGAGATCAGGCATGACAGGTGTCAGTGATTGTGTTCCATTGTCAATATTACTCCTAAAGTTCACCACTTCAGGCTATTCCACAGAATATAACAGATGTACAGAATCTGTCTGGTGCCATACGTTACTTGAAAGGATGCCGTTGTTAGCTGCTTTCACCAAAGGTAATTTTGCAAATGAAAGCACTGCACCTGAAGAAGGAGCCTGAATATGCCACAAAATTCATATTGGATATCCACTAGGAGTTCCCCACATTTATATATGGACTTTTCAATTGAGTTATCCTGTTAAGGACAATGCATTACTTTTTGGAGTGGCTGTGAAAGTCTTGTGTTTGGCAGACATTAGTCACACTTTGTTCTCGTAACGACATAACAAAAAGCGATCTTTGGATTTTTTTTTCTCAACTCAAGTTTGGAAATTTGCAATGCCTCCCAATCTGCAAATGTCCTCACCACTAACAGTTAACCCGAGTAATACAAATCTCCTGATGGTCATGCTGGGAGTGCAAGTGGGGTGGTGCATAAATATGCTGGTCAACAAAACATGGAATAAAGACAGTGACTAAATTGGATAATTTAATGTTCATTTTGACTGGGCTCAGCATGAATACTAAGGACAAGGATGAGAGGGGATCTGATTGAGACATATAAGATTATTAAGGGATTGGACACTCTGGAGGCAGGAAGCATGTTTCCGCTGATGGGTGAGTCCAGAACCAGAGGACACAGTTTAAAAATAAGGGGTAGGCCATTTAGAACAAAGTTGAGGAAAAACTTCTTCATCCAGAGAGTGGTGGATATATGGAATGCTCTGCCCCAGAAGGCAGTGGAGGCCAACTCTCTGGATACTTTCAAAAAGAGATAGATAGAGCTCTTAAAGATAGTGGAATCAAGGATTATGGGGATAAGGCAGGAACAGGATGCTGATTGCGGATGATCAGTCATGATCATAATGAATGGTGGCGCTGGCTCGAAGGGCCAAATGGCCTACTCCAGCACCTATTGTCTATTTACAACAAATCCAGAATTCAATGCATCAAAGTTTTCTAGATTAAACCATTTTAGAACAGATGAGGGAACAGGCTGTGCTTAAGGGGGTTTCAACTGACTCCGTGGCGCCATTGATCTCTGTAGTCTCCAGTCATAAAACCTATTTCTGGTCTCTTTAATTGCTGTATCATTGTAACAACTCCCGTGGAGACCGATAACTTTTTAAAAAAATCCACGTGATGGTAACGGAAAGAGCAGCAACGGTGAAGATTTCATTTTTTAAAACATTTACTTTAAAGCAATTACAATCGACATTGTACAAAATATTAAGTAGAAAGTGAAGGATATTTTAAATTATAAAGGTAGGTTTCACATGAAATACTCAATAGAAAGCATTAACATTACTTCAGCACCAATATGGCACTGCATGCAGTCTCACAATCTTTTCAACTCCACCACCACTTTGCAAGTTCTCTGACATCAATTGCTTTGATCCTGGAGTTGCACTGACCAACAGCCATGAAGTTTCAAAACCTGGTTTACCTAAATAAATCTCACATCAATCGCTCTCAATCGCGTCATGACAGTCTTGATGATGTAAAATCCCCAGAGACTCCTTTCTCTAATCCCTTACATCAATACAATGGCTCTGAGACAATAGTAGTGGATCATATTCAGTCCAACATCCCCTCCTCTTAATGTCTTCAACTCTCTATCCTTTGCAATTACATAATATACACAGAAAAACTGTCCACCATTTTCCTAGAGCCTGGCCTCAATCTTGATTTGTTCTATACTGTAAAATCAAAATTGTCCCTGCACCTTATCTTTACCATGTATGTCCAGTCCCTATGTACCTGCATTCCCCATGCAGATGGCCTAAAGGCACTCTGCTTCTTCCTGTGCTACAGGCCTGACCAGTCACCCTCTGATGACACCCTCATCCACTTAGCTGAACTCGTCCTCACCCTTAACAACTTCTTCTTCAATTCCTCTCACTTACTACAGACAAAGGGGGTGGCCATGGGTACCCGCATGGGCCCAAGCTATGCCTGCCTCTTTGTAGGTTACGTGGAACAATCCCTCTTTCGCACCTACACTGGCCCTAAACCCCACCTCTTCCTCCATTACATCGATGCCTGTATCGGCGCCGCTTCGTATTCCCACGAGGAGCTCAAACAATTCATCCACTTCACCAACACCTTCCACCCCAACCTTAAGTTCACCTGGACCATCTCTGATACTGCTGTCTCCTTCCTGGACCTCTCTGTTTCCATCTCTGGCAACCACCTGGAAACTGATATCCATTTCAAGCCCACCGATCCCCACAGCTACCTAGTATACACCTCCTCCAACACACCTTCCTGCTAAAATGCCTTCTCCTATTCCCTATTCCTTTGCCTCCGCCGCATCTGCTCCAAGGACGAGGTATTCCACTCCCGAACATCTCAGATGTCCTTGTTTTTCAAGGAGCGCAACATTCCCCCCCCCCCCCCAATCAGTGGTCGAGAACGCCATTGACTGTTTCTCCTGCATTTCCTGCAACTCATCCCTCACACCCCTTTCCCGCAATAACAACCAAAACAGAATCATCCTCGTCCTCACGTACCACCCCATCAACCTCCGGATCCAACATATCATCCTCCGACACTTTGGCCATCTGCAATCCAACCCCACCACCAAAGACATTTTTCCCTCCCCACCCTTATCTGTTTTCCAGAGGGAACACTCTCTCCAGGACTCCCTTGTCTGCTCCACACTCCCCTCCAGCCCCAACACAACCGGCACTTTTCCCTGCAGCCGCAGTAAGTGCTACACTTGCCCCTAGACCTCCCCACTCACCCCCATCCCGGACCCAAAGACAACATTCCACATGAAGCAGATGGTCACCTGCACATCTGCTTATGTGGTATACTGTATCCGCTGTTCCTGTTGAGGCCTCCTCTACATCAGGGACTTGAGAACTGCTTTGCAGAACACCTACACTTGGTTCACACTAAACAACTGCACCTCCCAGTGGCAAACCATTTCCACTCCCCCTCCCACCCCTTAGATGACATGTCCATCCTGGGCCTCCTGCAGTGCCATACTGATGCCAACCAAAGGTTGCAGGAACAGCAACTCATATTCCACTTGGGAACCCTGCAGCCCAATGGTATCAATGTGGACTTCACAAGCTTCAAAATCTCCCCTCCCCCAACCACATCCCAAAACCAGGTCATGTTGTCGCCACCTTCCTAACCTGTCCTTCCTCTCACCTATCCCCTCCTCCCACCTCAAGTCCCACCCCCATCTCCTAACTACTAGCCTCATCCCACCCTCTTGGCCTGTCTGTCCTCCTTGGACTGACCTATCATCTCCTTACCTCCCCACCTATACTCACCTTTAGTGGCTCCACCCCTGCCTCTTTGACCTGTCTGTCTCCTCTCCACATATCTTCTCCTTTATCCATCTTCTATCCACCTACTCCTCTCTCCCTATTTATTTCAGAACCCCCTTCCCCTCCCACATTTCTGAAGAAGGGTCTAGGCCTGAAACGTTAGCCTTCCTGCTCCTCTGATGCTGCTTGGCCTGCTGTGTTCATCCAGCTCTACTCCTTGTCATCCATCCATGGATAGCCTTGCTTGTTTCTACCCACGCTTTAATTCTATGTCAGGCAACCTGATGTCACATGGGCATTTCCTGGAACCTAACAATGTAATAATTACGAAAACCCTTAAGCTCCTTTCAGAATAGTGCCTTGTCAATTTAGTCTTCATGGTGATGGGTTTTTCCCAAAGCACATGGGTCTTTATACAGCGCCTCAAGTGGCTGGGTCAACAGCTCAAGAATTGCATCATTAAATGCCTCGTCCTCTCTTTCACCCTTTAATACACCTAGAACGTTAGCAAAGTTTTCAATCACCTGTCTTAATATCTCTTTATGTGGCTGTATCTAATTTTGCTTTACAACAAATCCCACAAAAGCATCTTACGACATTCATTAGCTTAAAAGATGTCATACATACAAAATGACTTGTTAGCAATTACAATTTTTTAACTAATCCTGAACTACATGTTTGAAGGGGAGTACTGTGAAATGGTGATCATACTTTGATTGAACTTCAAATGGGCTTTCTTAAGTAGTGAGAAGAGTCATAACACATGGTATAAATTTACACAAAGCAAACTTTGAAGGGATGAGAATTGAATTGACTACAATGAACTGGTGTGAAGCGTTGAATGGATAAACTTGCAAACAGCAGAAAGTTTTTTGCCACGATGCAGAACCAATCAATATCCCTAAAAAGCAATGGATTTTGTGCAGATAAGCAGCTGAGCGCAACAAACGAAGTAAGGGTTAGAAAGGCTTAATTCAAATGCAGGAAAAGACAGAAATCCGGTGAACTTCAAAGAGGTGTAAAAAGGGATATAAAGTGTGTACTGAGGTGCAACAACATAAAAACACTCAAATAATAGCAAAATCCTCTTGATGCTGGAAATCTGAATAAAACTAAGCGCTGGAGAAACTCAGGTCCGTGGAGAGAGAAACAGAGTGACCCTTTTGAGTCCGATAAGATTTTTGATCAGAATGCAGATTAGAAAAGCAAACTTGCAAGCACTTCAAAACTGACAACAAAAGACAATGTGTAAGAATAGTGAGAAAATGAGAACGGGCTGAATCTTATAGGGTTTTTTTGGCTAACTGTAAACCATGTTGGGTTTGGTGAAATAAATTTTGCCATAAGGTTGAAGGAGTTTTCTTGCCAACTCTGACCAAACTTGATATATTAATTAGCGTTTCAGCCCCGACAGCAAATATCGCATCTAATTTCCACCCCCATCCTACTCTGTGCCATCCACCAGAGATCCCAGAATGTGACCAACAACCCTGCGGTCATATTTAACAGGCTGTGGTGCAGAAGGACAAGCACAATCAGTCTGGAGTTGCCCTGCATAATTCCTGATTATTTACTCTGGGCATGACAGACATGGGTCCTGCTTTTGGGTTCCACAGCTCCTGCTGGAGGGTGTAGTACAGAGATGTCACTTCCCCTTTCCCTTGGCGAGCAGTGGAGGCCATGACACCAGACCAAGGTTGACATTCATTGCAGTCTCAGCTGTTTGGAGGAATGGCTCCACCCTTTTAATGTCCAGGGGATGGGGAAGTGACATCACTGTGCCATCCCATCTAACCGGAGCTCCAGAATCCAAAAGCAGGGCCCTTTGTCTGTCATCATTTTCTCACCAGTAGCTGCCATCCACCCTATCTCTGCTACTCTATCCAATTCCCAGCTAGGTTCATTCTCTACCCGTTCTCACTGTTGCATGCCATGTCTTCCCCACTCACCCTCACCCACCCCAATCTGCAACATCACTCACGCTGCACTCCCGCCGTGCTATCCCTCCTCGCTCACCCAGGCTACCTCTTCGCCTGCACCAACAGTAACAGCTGTGCCGCTCACTTTCATCTTCCTTAATATCTGCCTTGCTGTCACTCCAGGAGCAAGAACAGCTCAACACAGGGTCGAAAGAATCAACAAGGATGCATCATTCAGCTCCTCACCCCTTATAAGCAGAGGATCTTGACTCAGAATGCTCCGAGGATGGTATCACAGGCTGCCCTTGACTCACTGTGCCAGGACATCTTGAGCAAAGATTGTTCCTCTTGCCTGTAGTGAGGCCTGCTGACCACAGCAAGTTTCCAGGCTTTGTGTTTGTGCTAAATAGCAAGGCAAGACGGAAATAATATTACCCTAGTATCTCTGGGCAAGGGGCCAATGTGTAAAAAGGCAAGGTAATGCAAGGTAGGGTTGAAGTCAGCATCCAGGTCGGCTCAGAGTGAGTGAGTGCTATGATAGCACATGAAGAGCCCAAAGACACAGTCTGGTCAAGTCCATGCATTGGCTGTGTGGTCCTGAGCACAGAAATGGCCTAGCTGCAGCATTATGATGATAGCAGCCAGTATGGTGCATGCTGGAGGACTGAGGTGCATCAGCATCAACTGACTTGGACATGTGACATGAATGTTCCTAGAGACTGGTACGTGCTGGAAGTCAATGCCCATGGATGCATGATGAGTGTGCCTGGTGCCCGTGGAACATTCCCAACATGCTGTTGTCCAGTGTCCAATGTGGAGCTCTTTTGAAGAAAGCAACGAGTTGAACCCAACCATAGTCTGTTCTGGTTTCCATGTTCGGTTTCCCGATGGCTAGTTTGCACAGCACAATCCATGGACGAGGTGGCCTCTGTTTACAAAGTGTTTAACAAGGAGTAATGGGTGACTGTTGGGAATTCACCACCACTTGGAGAGACACTTGCCATGCTACTTGAGAGAAGCGAACAAGATGTGGAGATGGTCCTTGCTGAACATCTTGCCCGACTTTGACACATATTTCACCATAAACCACATCGTTCTGAACCTGAAAAGATTCCATCCAGATACTCCATACAGATGGATGCTGATAAGGCAACTGTAAGGATGTGACACACTGGCGAAGTTAATTCTTTGTATCCATTTCTGCAGCTTACGAAGAGATACACCAAAAGTGCCTTCCGATATCTCCACTCTATACCTTTAGTACCATACTAATCAATTTTATAAACTTGTTTTTCAGAAAAGGACTCCAGATGCACAAGAGCAGCTTTGTGTGGTTCATAATGCTTGCGCGAGGAGAGATTTCTTTGAAAGGCTGAAGAGTCCAAGGAAGTGTTGTCTTCCAGACAGCCTTTGATGTCTTAATAAACATCTTTGTTCTCTTAGGTTTCCTGTCACACAGGTTACATTTTCAACAAAACAAAACACAGCTGTTTGAACAGAGATAGTAGGAACTGCCGATGCTGGAGAATCTGAGATAACATGGTGTGAAGCTGGATGAACACAGCTGGCCAAACAGCATCAGAGGAGCAGGAAAGTTTGACGTTTGAAAGGTCTCGACCCGAAACATCAAACTTGCCTGCTCAGCCAGCTGTGTTCATCCAGCTTCACACCGTGTTATCACAGCTATTTGAATAGGGAGTTTTATTGCTGGCTTTAGGAATGTGGCAGCAGTTGTATACCTGTTGATGTTTTGTAAACAACTCATTAATTTTGATATTCTTCATGTATTTTTTTTTCTCCTTTTGCCCAGCATCTACAGCAACATGAGGAATCTCAGCTGAGCCCATGAAATGATAAAGTTGGAGTGAGCTGGTCAACGTAGTGCTTTCTAAGATATTGAAACCACAGTCACAATGAAAGTCAATGACACAGACAGTGCAATAAATGGGTGGAGTCAGCTATTAACAGAGTATAATGTGGGATGAATTCTAATTGCTGTGTCTATTCAATGTAAGGCCAGGCTAAAGGCAACAATTTGTCTGTGAAAAGCAATAAAGAACCCAAGATGTGCCATATCAATGAATATTATACCAAGCGACAGTATTCACCTACCTTTATTGCTACTTAATATTTTTATTTAATTCTGTAAAATTTCTTGATTTTGAAGCATCCTTCAGAAATGCTAAAAGCCGATCAGTTTACATACTCTATCATAATCCTTTTCATCCTTGGTTAAGTTCATTCAGCTGTATAATTGTGGTTTCGGGGCATATAAAGCAATCACACCGAACTGATACCTTACAATCTATCCTTGACTTTAATGTGTAATGCATATTCCAGCTAATTCTTCAGGGAGGTTTCAGATACATGAAATTTCTAGCACAGACACTTCGTGGGAACCAGTTTAGAAGCACGTGGGCGGCTGAATTAAAGGATCCAGACCTCAGTTTGCTGTGTGATGCTTGCTCTCTTTGTACTTTCAGTCTTGTGTAGCCAGAGCATTTTCTACAAGGAAGAAAACATGTATATTGCATCAGTAAACAATGGTTTTGCTTGAAGACAGGATGTGTGTCAAGGTAACAGTGCCGCAGATACTGGAGGACTGCTCTCTCATTAGAGAGAGGCAACTGAGTTTAACCAGAGGGTCACCACATCTCAGGCAAGGGATAAGGTTGAGAATGCAGGACCTTCGTAGTAACCTCGGCTGGGGTGGAAATTAAACCCGCACCGTTGGCCTCACTCATTAGCTGTCCAGACAACTGAACTAAATGACCCCGGATGTGTGTAATACTTGCCAGAAAAATAACTCGAGCTGTAGGGATGGAGAGGGGAAACTGTTGTAGCACATCTACCACACCATTAACTTTTGTTGTCATAGCTGCTCAGGCACACTATCAGCTTTGATTTACCTTTGCTGCTTATAGTTCTTAATTTGTCACAGAAAATGAACATATTCCTCAGGCCATATCCATGTTCCTCTTGGTGGCTGTTCTGAACTAAACTCTGGATTCTACTTAAATATTAAGCAGAGAGTCAGCAGGACTTACCACAACAAACAAACAGAAATCCATTCCCATGCCGTCAGTTCTGTGACTCATGAACAAGACTGTTTCCCAAAACTTTACGGAGCTATTGCTCCAGGCAGTTTACAGGATTTTGAACATTTTGTTTATCCAGTCCCAGCGAAAGAAAATGTTTCTTTATCCAACAACATCGAGGTCAATTAACAAAATACTAACACTGAATCTGATGTGTTTGTAATTGGCAACAGTGTATACATTATCTGTAAAGTTGCATAAATATTGATGAATATTGACATCTCGTAACGTAAATATTGAGATCTCCTTCATGCTATGAGAAGTCCCTGCTGTAATACATCATTAAAATTCTCCTCTGCCCTCATTTTTCCTCCTGGGAATTTGAATTTCTAGGTTACAGTTCCACATGCTTTGGCCACTCTCCCATACTTTACTCAGTGGCTATTGTTCAGAAGTAAGCCTGAACCTCAGAACCTATAACATATGATACCAAGTTGGGCAGGAGGATGTGAACTGTGACAAAGATGCAGAGTTGCTTCAACATGATCCAGACATATTGGGTGAGTGGGCAACTCAATGGTGCAGTATAATTTGGATAAACGTGAGGTTGTTGACTTTGGAAGCAAAAACAAGAAGTCAGATTACTACCTGAATGTCTGTAAATTGGGACAGGGGATTGTGCAGCAGGACCTGGGTGTCCTTGTTTACCAGTCACTGAAGGCAAGCATGCAGGTGCAGCAGGCAGTAAAGAAGGCAAATGGTATTTTGGCCTTCATTGAGAGAGGTTTCCAGTTCAGGCGCAGGGATGTGTTGTTGCAGTTACACAGGGCCTTGGTGAGGCCACACCTGGAATATTGTGTGCAGTTTCAGTTTCCTTTTCTGAGGAAGGATGCTCTTGCTCTCAAGGGAGTGCAGTGATGGTTCACCAGGCTGATTCCGAAGATGGCAGGTCTGATGTATTAGGTGAAATTGACTAGGTTGGGATTGTTTTCACTGGAGTTCAAATGAATGAGGAAGGTCTCAGATGTATAAAATTCTAACAGGACTGACGAGGTAGATGCAAGGAGGATGTTCCTGATGGTGGGTGTGTCCAGAAACAGGAGTTGGTTATGTGGATTTTGTGTAGGCGATTTAGGGTAGAGATGAGGAGCCATTTCTTCACCCAAAGAGTGGTGAGCCTGTGGAATTGATTACCATAGGAAGTAATTGATGCCAAAACATCAAATGTATTCAAAAGGCAGCTAGATATAGCACTTGGGGCAAATGGGATCAAAGGTTATGACGAGAAAGGAGGATTAGGCTATTGAGTTGGATGATCAGCCATGATCGTGAAGAATCGCGGAGCAGGCTTGAAGGGCTGAATGGCCTCCTCTTGCTCCTATCTTCTATGTTTCTATTTGTCCGCAGAGGGTACATCAGACCAATCTGATCCTGATCTTGTCTAATACATATATCACACAAAGGCTAACAGGAGCCAGAAATCTGCTCCATCTCTTTTCACCTTCCCGGCAAACTATCATACCCAACTGCCTTACGGCTGAGAGCAGCTAATTCAGCAAGTGCAAGTCTTGAACCTGTATGGCCCATTGTAACAAATTTAAATAACAAACTATCATTGGTTCTCTGTATTTCTTCTAATTAAACTGGCTTCACAGTTCTTTCAAAACTCGACTGAACCACCAATGAAAATAAGCAAATTTATCACATGAAAAACACAAAGGCTTGTACTCCAAATTTACTTTACCTTCAACCTCAGTTCCACATCCCAATTCTTGTATAATACTGGCTATGGTACATTAAAACAAAGGCAGATTTTCATCTATTATATAATTCCAATGATATCTATACTGTAAAGAATTGTAACAGGATTCTGATAATAGCTAAAAGGCTGCATTGCAGTCCTGCAGAACATCATATTACTTTTGCACAATTTTGTTGTAATTGATGTATCATTTTCAACCTTATGCAATTTAAAAAAAATCAAACCCATACATTGTGTAGTCTCCTACAGTCAGGGCTGTGGTTAGTTACATGTCAATAATCTAGCCCATATCTGCTGTCTTATTGATGTCAAACTTCTTTGTCGCATTTAACATTCACTACTTATAGTAATAACCTATAATTTGCCAAGTGCTGAATGTCTTGTTAAACACTGAAGCAATTACTGAGATATTACCCAGAAAGGCAGTAAAAACGAGACTAATCCAGCTTTTCATTTCACAAATAAAAGATACGGTTTTCTTTTCAAATTGAAACGTGCAATGATTTCTCCCACTTTTCTTTTTCAATAGAATTATGCAGATGCCTTGTTATTTCAGGAAAGTGGGCACTCATTATTGAGCTTTCAAAGATGCAAGTCACATAGCTCTTTTCCAAACAGAGCGCATTAATTTCCTTAACGAAAGCAATGACCTAAATTTTGTGATGATTCCCCATCACTTAATCTTGAGGGAAGCTGCCACAAAGGTCTAACCACTTTTCTTGTTTGGATTTCACATTTTGTACTGTTAATAAAATTCTGGCACAGTCTATGGGAGATTTCTTGCACGCAGCCACAGAGGTATCATCAAGAAGGTTAAACAGCCAATGCTAGTGAAGAATTCTCACACACAGGAACTAACAAACAAGCTCTATCATCCCTTTGTAAATTAACAGAAGGTGCAGTAAAGATATGGCTGGACGTAAGGAATTATGTAGTATCTTAAATATCGTAACATTTGAAATACCTTTTTAAACAATTTGAATGTTTTTTGGGTGGAAAAGAGAAATCTCAGCTTTCACAAAAACAAAATTAGCTTTCTTTTGAAGACCAACAAGGTTTTTCACCAATAACTCTGACTTAATATGCCATTAAAAAGACTATACCTCAATCAAAGTTCAGCCTCTTCAGTTATTTTACCATGAGAATAATAGAATAAAAAGCAAAAGTTCACATCAAATCAGTGATTTCTAATTCACTTCCAACTGTGAGAACCTCAGCAGAAGCACTACGCGGATAATCAAAGAATTAGAAACAGGAATTCTGGAAATCTGCATTTGACTGTGTGGTGTGACACCTGAAATTTGTGCCAGTTTCACAGAATAATGATGGCAATTACAACTTCAGAATCTGAGCCATCAACTTACGTTTACTCACAAGCTTGAAGGATCCATAGACGAGAGAACAAGCAATAAAACTCTCAACTATTTTCATATCCAACACCAAGACGCCTGCCAATAAAACTCTCCCATGTCTATATTTACAATATTACAACACTGACAACACTTCAAAAATTAGCTTACTAGTTATAAATAGCTTAGGGATATTGTGAAATCAGGCACTATACAAATGCAAGTCTGTCCACTCTTATTAACACAAAAATGCCTGTGTTCGTATTCAAGTTTCTGCAGGAAGCACTGTGATCATGTAGTTCAGGTACTTTAAGCTTGTGAAATGATTAAGACATTTCCTGGCATCCCTTTAGAGACTGTTTCTTAAAAGGTTATAAAAGGCCAATCCTTGGTGATTGTAACAAGGTCAGCCAGGTGGATCTCTTGGAATATGAGTTCCCTGATTAGAGTTGTTAATCTGATCTGATCAGGGGGCCTTGGCTGACAGATATAGAGGAGTGGCAGAGGTTCCATTCACTCAGAGCTGGGTCTGAGAAAGCTGGACTGGAGGCAGGCACAGTGCACATGTAAATAAAAGGTGACTTGGTGATGGGATACCGGCCTCTGTGGAATTATTTCATGTTGTGGAAGCCAGTTGGATCTAATATACCACAGAGGACTTGTGAGCCCATCAAACATGGAGTTAGGTCCGATCAAGTCAAGAATGACTGACCAACAGGACTTGCTTCAGGTGCTAAGTGGCCTCATCCTGTTCCTTTAAAGATTTTAAAGCTTCAATCCGTACAAAAAAAAAGTAGTAAAAATCTTGGACTGCTGTCTTTTAAAAAAATCTTCAGAAGCAATCTATTATAATAAGAAATCCTCAAAAGCTACAGAAAACAGGAGGTAGATCTTTAGCAGTTTAACCTACATTCTGCAGTCAAAAGCATAGGATGGTTCTCTCTTAGAGACAGCAAGAATTGCAAATGCTGGAGTCAGAGACACAGTGAGGAGCTGGAGGAACACAGCAGGACAGGCAGCATCAGAGGAGCAGGGAAGTCGACGTTTCAGGTTGGGACCCTTCTTCAGAAGGTACCAACCCGAAACATCGACTTTCCTGCTCCTCTGATGCTGCCTGACCCGCTGTGTTCTTCCAGGTCCACACTGTGTTGTCTCTGGTTCTTACTTTATCCTTGAATCGCACAGAACTTCATAAAGTAACCAACTGCTTTAATAAGGGCAAGTGGAATATTCCATGAAGTTTTACAATTTGCATTAAATGGTCTAGTTTAGGTTTCAAATTTCATGTGTAAATTTTTTCATGGATTTTTGCATGATACAGTTGCAGCACACAGTTTGTGTAGTTACTGGGTAGATGCACCTAAATATGCCATGGGAGCAAATCAGTATGCATCCCTCACACATTCCTCTCAATATTCAAACCGCGACAATTTAGCAATCTCGGGTTAAAGAAACCTAGCAAAAATCGAATAAGCAAAACTTGTACCAGAACATGAGCAAACCATGAAAAGAGACAATTATAAATATCTAAGATCCCAGAGGATAAGAAGATTCAATATATATCTGTTTAGTTAGGTTCAGTTTTCACATTAACATTTTTTAAGTCTCCAGGAGTGCTGCTAGGCAATGAGATGAGATCCTCTGGCATGAAAGCGAACTAAGCCAGTTGAGTGGTTGCTGACTTGCATATGATTCGCAAATTAGCAAAGGAAATAATCCTTGCAATATGCAGGTGTAAAACCATGTTTCTTATTACCATACTGAAACCTGTTTCAGCCATGCTGCAAATCAAAAAATTATAAAGCTGCTCTACAAAGACAGAGGCCAGAACATCAGCAGACAAATGTGCACAAAGGAATCAAGTAAATAAGATAAATTATTTGCAAGTAGGGCACTATACCACAATCAAAATTGGCAAGTGAGAAAAGGTTATTGAGTAAAATGCCGTCAATCATTTCACAGCTTTGATCTACCTATAATTCCATTAATTTTTCTTTCCCACTAGATACTGATACGACAGCAATGGAATATCATGAAATAGTAGGGGTTCCAGCCTAGCATTAACGTACCATTAGAGGATGTACAGTATCTGGTGCCCTCATTTGGTAGCTCCTAACCTTGCTTCATTTACTTCAAGCATTTCTTTTCATTTGTTACAACAGGTACTTTGCTGGAGGCTGCTGCATAGGAACACCAGATCATTTGCTCGCACATCAATGGCTGCAACTTTGATTACTCGCAAGGCTGCCACTTCCCAGGCTGATTTTCATGAACATCTATGTCCAAAAGTTATCCACAGGGGTGCAGAGAGAATCTGGAGCTCCTTCTTGTGCTCATTAAAGGCAAGAGATATCAATGTATTGGAATGATACACATGCCCAGTTTCAACTCCCTTTGGCAACAGCAGGCATTCATCATGGAATCTGCCTGCTCCAAAGTCAAGCACACTCCAAGAAAGTGCCATTATCCTCATCTCGAAAGAGCAGCCCTACTGAGCTCACGTGAACTTTTACTACTTTTTACAACAGAACTCCTAAAAAAGCTGAACAAAGCTGCCAACTTAGAGCTGTACATAGAGTGGTTCTGAGCTGTGCTGATGAGAGCTTTGAGCTGGAGGCTACAGATCCACTAGCAATAGGTTTAGTCCAATGGTATACAAAAATAATTTCACAACAGATTCTTTCAACAGCAGAAAGGAACTTTCGTCCAATCACTCATGTATTGAAAGATGAAAGCCTTTCTTTAACTTGGAAGAAAAGACACATAAGATTAACAAAAAATAATGTCAATTCTGAGAGAAAGGTGAGTCAAGTTTCCCTCCCCACTTTGGATGTGTTCTGAAACAGTTTCATAAAAAGTAACAGGTAGTCCAACTTCTGACAGATCTGTGACCCTAACTGTTAGGATTCTCATGGTCATCTTGACCATGGTTGTCCAGGTTGAGCAGCTTTGCTTTAACTCCCAGGCTACTCTGAAGTAGCATCTCTATTTTTTGATGATTACACACAACCCTTCAGTTACACGACATAACTGCCTAGCAGCCACAGCCTTAAACCTGCCTCCCTGCAAATAAAGGTAGATGATATATGACTTTCTACTCCATCTCCTCTGCACAAGGTCAACAGTATCTGGAGAGACTTGGGGTGCATAATTTCCTATTCCACAATCCTGGCATTTGCTGAGGAACCAATGTGAAATATTTAACTTGTAATGTTTCTTTTCTAAAAACTTTCCAGTCAAATATTCTTCAATTTTAAATTTACCTGCCCCATAAACTGGCATCTTTCTAAGCTCTCATCTTTATCTTTGGCTTTTGCTTCCTTCGGCTGTTTGCTTTCTGCATTGTCCTATTAAGCACACTGCTTTTCCTTGTATGTTTTCCAAATAGTGTTATTATTTCTTCTGTTTGTGTTCTTCTGACATTTTTTTCCCTAAATTTCTTCATTATTAACTTGTTCCTCTTCACATTTCTCTGTTATTGCTGACTTGGAAGAGGATTGGTGAGACTCTATTTCTCTCACAAATTTTCTTTTATTTTCTATTCATAATGTGTTGTTTTGATAAGCTATCTTTCTCAACTTAAGGGCCTCCTAAAGCACTATGCAGTTGATGAAGTACTTTGCTGAATGGCAGTCCCTGCTGTAAGCCAATTTGCACAAAGTCCCAGTACAGAAAAGGTGATGGCCAAATAATTTGTTTTGCTTAGACAGATACTGGGATGGCTCCTTTACTCAAAATAGTACCACAGGATCTTTACTTCCATCTGAGGAGTCCTCAGTTTAACACCTCATCTGAAAGCACACACTTCTGATAGTGCAGCACTGCTTCAGTACCACACTGGAATGTCAGCTTTGATTGTTATGCTCAACTGCTGAAGTGAGACTAGAAACTCCTTCTAGTTCGGAGGCTTACAAACTATCCAAAAAGGTGAGACACACATTTTTCTTCACTTTTAAAATGTAGCAAAATATATTTCAGAATTGCACTTCAATTGTGTAATTTATAGCTACTTCCTATTTGAATTGCAGGCTATTGTCTAATGACCATTTTACCCAACGAGTCTTTTGGCATGACCTGTTTCTACTCTTAGCCTTTGAATTCTAATTACACACAGTGTCCACTATTACTGAAGTTCCACCTGAGCACACGAGTGCCCAGAAATAAAGTTTACTGACACACCTAACTCACAGAAAGGAGGAAAAAAAAACAAAGTACTGAGGGATACCACTTCGGTCATCAGTAATCACAACATCTATGCATACTGCAAATTATGAAGAAGAAACAGCACTTGCTTGGGAATTGTAGCTTATTCAAAGCTATCAACACTAAACAAATCCTAGCAATAAGATTTCAATCATAATCCATTGAACAGAGGCATCTGTTTACACTAAACACAGGGCAAAAAACTGCAGGCTATATCTCTCATTTGGGCTGCAGGGGATATGCATGTATCTGTAACGTATTCTTCTTTCACCCATAATAGCTCACTTGGAGCTTGGCAGGGATCTTTAAAGCAGCAGTGACCACAGTAACATTGATAAAATACAGGCAGAAAAGGCTTTGATGCATAGTTGTGGAGAAACGATAGAGAACTGGCATGAGATGCTGATCAGCTATCAGTACACATTTCTTTTCAGCTCCGCAGGAGTGCAAGAGATGTTTGAAGAGCCTTCCAGATATGGGTCAGCATTCAAGTTTTAGGCAAACATGGACTTTATAGATAACGTTAAGAGTTCTTGTTACTGAAATGAAAAGGGGAAAAAAAAAGAAACAAAGCTTCTGGGAGCCAGAATTAGCAATCAAAGAGATGCGAGAGCTTCATCTGAGGTCAGAAGAGCCACTGAGACCAAGAATATCAGGAGATGAAGAAAGACCGAGGCTAAACATTTCCCCGGATCTGCCCCTGCTCCTCTTCAGTAACTTGGCCTGAAGTGCAATGGAAATCCCATTTGTAGCTTCAGAGCAGAAAGTTATAAATCTGGATTTCCAGTGACAGAAAGAATCAATGCCCAGCATAAATTGCTATATTTATCATGAAACTGAGTTCACCAAAAGTCACACACCTTTTAAATAACTCCAAATAATCTGCAGTGTCAATGATGCCGGACAATAGTGAATTCTGCAATGGGAGTAAAAAGGATTATCTGCAAAAAGATTAGTTACACTTAATGTTTCCCAAAATCCCAAGCTTTAAGTAACTGACCCTGATTCCAATTCATTTCTTTCATTGATCACCCCCTAACCTCTAATAGTAAATCTCAATTGTCCAATGGGGCAAATTTAACCAATCACAGGAATAAAGGAGCTAGCAAAAACTGCAGATGCTGGAGTCAGAGCCAACACAGTATGGGGCAGAAGGGACACAGCAGGCCAAGCAGCATCAGAGGAGCAGGAACAATGGTGTTTTGTGTCAGGACCCTTCTGCAGAAATTTCAGAAGTTTTCTGAAGAAGAGTCCTGACCAGAAACGTTACAGAAATAAAGTGGATGGAAATACCTCATCAAACATGTAGACTAACTTGAGCTGAATGGGATTTATTTGCCTTTCTGCCCAATTGTACCATTTTAAAATCCACTTGTCTTATCAAACATTTTTACCCACAATTTCATCTGGATCTGTATGATTCTAGCTAAATGCTACTTATTATTGGTGTGCATTATAACATGGGCCATAATCTATCAGCATTTTTGCACATTTTTCTGTTGACATTAAATGATGGACAACAGTAGTAGGTCTCAAATTTTGGGCTTGGATATTGGCCAGAGTTCTGCAGCCCACCTATTAAGAATTTCTCCAGGTTTTAGAGATGAAATTTTACATTTATTTCTCTTACATTGTTTTCAAGAATGACACTGTGATTGGACAGTCAGATCCCTGAATGCTTTAGCAATGTCCTGAAAGTTTTCACAATGTTAAAAACGGAGGGAATGAGAAGACATTTGGCAATATTCAACTGCAACAATCAATTAGCTTTTCTTTGGGGTGGTGAAGGGTAATGAAACTTCTGGCAAGGGGTTTTAGAGTCAGTTCATTGAAGAAGATGTAGCCTAAACTCACCTCTGTCAACCAGTAAAACCCACCTGTTATTTAGCTTTTATTCCATGTACTCCATTCTGAAGTGAGCCCTAAATGTGGATCTACCTGGAGACTCAGCCACAAAAAGGCTGTGGCAAACAAAAGTCACATCACAGTAGCAATGTGGTTACTAAATGTTACAATTAACCCTCAATATTTGGCAGAAATTATTTTTTCCACATCCCAGTCTTCACAAGTTCAACAACATCTTATTTTGATACCAGAGTTCTAGATGAAATACACCAACCATATTCTAAGCTTTAGCATCTTCACAGTTAATTATTCTCAAGAAAATACTGGTGAACATTAATAGCCTAGATTAAACAGGACCAAATCCAATCATGTAGCTCTATCACAAACAGTGAAATGTTTTCACTTCACTTGTACAGGAATAGTTACACAGTATTACTATTGATACAGGTGGTGTTGACTGGAACTGTGTTGTGAACACAATTTAACAAAAGGGGATAACACAAAATATGTGAAGGGCAAACATTTCATACGGTAGCTGTAACAATCATATTAATTACAGAATAAAAATAAACATTTCCATGTATTAACACTGCCATCCCTAAACATTTATGATGCAAGGTCCTAATCCTTCAATAAAAAAAACTGCGAATGCTGTAAATCAGAAACAAAAAAAAACAGAAGTTGCTGGAAAAGCCCAGCAGATCTGACAGCATCTGTGAAGGGAAATCAGAGTTAACGTTTCGGGATCGGTGACCCTCAGAACAGTTCTAAGGGTCACCGGATCCGAAGCGTTAACTCTGGTTTCTCTAATGTTTCAATATTGTACATCTAAAGTAAATTAAAATCTACAAAATAACAACACCTCTATCTACTGTGTTGTACTTATAAGACACTTCTAGATTCTGCTGAATATTTAGAGTGAAAAAGGGGCATTTGACTGAAAACAAAGTGGGGCTATGAAAAGAGCTTCCACTGAGCAACACAAGTCGTTTGTTTGCTGTGATTAAAGATTCGCTGACATAATCCTGGCTGCACAGAATACAACTGTGTAAACACAGTTAAACTGTACGTCGGGTATTTCATTGAGATATCCGAATGAACAGAAAGAGTCTTTCCCATAGAAAACTGCCCTTTCCTGCAGACTCCCCTACATTCCGTGCGACACTCAGATTGAACAGCAGCTTGTGGATCATATTTATGGTTTTTTCTATGTTAACGCAATTTAGGAGGCGAGAATGTATAACTGGCGAACACGTAGATGCAATGATAATAACTCAGCGTGTACTGTAGCTGTAATAGCACCTGTCAGAATGTTAATGCGCAGTTCAAAATGGGTTCGGCTCCCGACACCAAAAAGACCAAGCGTGATTTATTCTGGTTATTCAAAGAGATCTCCAGACACAAATTACAACTGCACCGAGATGACGGCGTGAGGGAAATTAAATTAAAAGGGTAAATAAGACGCAGGAACACTCATGAAAGAACATTCTTTTTAATTTTCATCTTACTAAGTATTGAGAGAACCAGCCCCTGAGGAGTGAGATCGTGACTACAAATTGTTAACGGGATGAATATATTTTCTATCACTCTTTCCTATCCCAGGTTCCTGCACCGGGTTAGCAAGCGAAGGTGGCTGATTTCAGTAAAACTGGAACAAACAAAACTGTTCAGGGTGCAGCACTCCAGAGAAAGTCTATATGAACAAAGGGAGGATGATTTGAATTCAATTTCTCTCTGCCTTGCTCCTGATTTAAAGAAGGAAAGAATAAAATGAGGCGGGGTGCATGCTGCCAGTGGAGGCGAGTGCGTGCAGAGGTTCCCAGCCGCCAGGACACAAGGAGCAAGCCATCAGTGTGAGCGGGGCTGAACTCTGGATTGGAGCCATGGAAGCGCGGGGAAGGGGGGGGGGGGGGCGCAGAATTGGGATTGGTGGCTCTCTGCCCCATTGATCCCCGCCACGACCTCCTCCCGTTAAAACACCGGAACCCGGTTGAGAGCTGTGCGGGGAACAACCAGAGGCGGGGAGGCCAGGAGAGAGAATACATCATCTACTAATGAGTTGTCACTTAAATATGATGGCAGTAATATATAATCGCAGAGTCACACATTAAAATATTAAAATGTATAAACACTTACAATAATTAGAGCTAGAAACTGTTTGGGTTAGAATATCCAGACTAAACATCACCCTCCCAGCCACACACACAAAAAAGCATCAATATCAGAGTGAACAACAGAGATTTAAACCTCGCCCCCCCCCCCCGACACACTCAAATAAAGGGGAGAAGGGGGAAAAACTTAGGTGAAAGTCAGGATTGACCTGACAGTTCACAGAATAGTTGCTGCTAAGAGTTAAAGGGAAATGGAAGGTGTAAAAAAGAGGACTTACTTGAGAGAGATGCTGAGAAGTGTTGGAGAGCACATATACACAGACAGACAGACAGAGAGAGGAACAGAGTCACACAAACACACACACACAGAGGGAGGAACAGCTTCCGATCCCCGTTGGAGGCGAGCAGCCGGGGCGGGGGCTGCTGTCCAGCCCCGGATTCTCTGATTGGCAGCTCCCTCCCCAGCCCTTGACCAATGGGGTAGTGGGGGTGGGCCGGACTGTATCCAGGAGAAAGCGGGGGGTGCAGAGAGCTCTCTGATTGGACACAGCTTCCGGGCAGTGGTGTTTCCCGCCAACACCCTGAGGGGAGCTCAGCTCCGGGAAAAGGCAAAGCGGGGCGGGGGCGGCGTGATGTGCACTGTGCAAAATCCTGGACTGCACTCCCCCCTCCCCAGGCAACACGTACTCACCGTGAAGCACAGAGCTGGGGCAGTGCCTTCCCGCAAGGTGTGGGGTACTGTCAGTGTCGCCCTTGGCAGTGGTGATACCTTTGTCATTCCTCTGGAGATGTCTTTTCCGAGGGATGTATGCCGATTCAGATCTGATCAATGGAGTCGAGGTGGAGGCTCCAAGCCTTGGGGGGGGGGGGGGGTGCCTTGACGTAATGAGCTGCCTTCTCCCTGTCAGTGCCACCCCTCCCCCCCCCCCCGCGCTACCGCCTTCTCCGTCTCTTCATTGTAACCGGTTTAACCTGAGGAAGAGCAGCGCCGTCTTTTTTTTTGTTGTTCTGTTCGTTTGACATCTTGCACTTGCCTCGGGCCGCTTTCAGACAAATCAAAGGCAGCATTCGGTTTTCTGTCGCCTGAATAATAAGCTTCCAACCCCCGCCCCACTTTCCATCCGTAATTCTGGGTATTTGACTGTAACATTCAAGTCAATGTCTCCCAATCGTTTCGCGAACAGGATTTGGAAACTCTGAACGAGGAGCTTTCATTGTATAAAATCCGAGATCACCTGCTATTGGAAATTTCTTCCTTTGCGGTCTGTATAGAAATAATATGTTTTGTTTTATTAAAACGGAATGAACCCGCTTATTGATCTAATCCTAACATGTTGTCCACTTGTTTGAGTGACCGAAACTGATGACCAGCTCCTTGGCGTCTGAAAACGCTGCTCGTGAACAAGTTACGCGAAATATAGAGAAACTGTTGCGGGTACCTGCCTTCCACCGTGTGTGGTCAGGTACAGAAACTGCAATGAGGGAACAATCTGAACCCATGTCCCATCTAGAAAGAAGCACCGATTATAATGTTGCCTGGCTACTGCCACACTGACCTTTTGGTTTAGAAATCCTTAGAAATAAGACCCACTTTTCTACACCTTGCATGGCTGAAACCATGTGTTCTGCAACATCAGGTATTCTTCGATTTAAAGGCAGGATTATAATAAATCGTATCTCGCATTGCCTGGTTTTCAGCTGTAACCTGATGCAAATGGTTCTGGGATGGTGGGATTGTCTTCTGAGAAGAGTTTGAGGGCGTGGAAAGGTCAGTCCTCAAGTATATTAAACATTGAGATGGACAGAATTCTAAATATCAATGGCATAAAGGGACATGGAGATAGGGTGTGGGAGAAAAAAATTAAAGTCGATGGTCATATTGAATGGTCCACTTTTGTTCCTGTTCCACTGCAGTCTATGCATGTATCTAATTAGTGAGTACCACCTTTTGTCATTTCAGCTGCCACCAGACCAATTGACATCAGACCAATCACCGTGCAAATCATTGACTCAAATTTGAGGACATCTCCTGATACTGGATCGTAACCGACATCTGTAAGCTGCACTTAGGATTCTCAGGCAAACAGTTAACAAACTATAAGGTTTTAAAGAAACTGTAGGAGGCTTCCACGAAAATAGGAATGCTACCACAGGCTTCCTATTAAAGCTAAAAGTCACTGTCCACTACTGTTGAGCCCGACTCAGTCTCACAGATCATAGGCGATATGACACACCCATAGAAGAAAATTCAGGGCTCAAACAATTATACTCCACTTGACTCTTGTGCCATCATTCATCATTTAATCTATCACCATAATCCCCTTCTCCCTTTAATTTACATCTCCCCCTCATCCCTTCCTTAGTTTATGGTAGACATGGCCCTAATTACGCCTCCATCTGACCTTCATTTAGGCACATTAGGTGAACCGCCTCCTGGCTGAACATAGTTTACCCTGTGCCCCTTAGTTGATGACTGAGCTCCACTTTCACATGTCAGTTATAGTTCAGTTGGTAGTACACTCTGACTCTATATCTCACTGTCACAACAATGCCATTGGAAACTGGAGGTACAGCACTTCATATTCCACCATGGAAGCCTACAACCCAAAGGTCTCAATGTGGACTTTACTAGCTTCAAAATCTCCCCACCTCCGACCTCATCCCAAGACCTGCTCCCCATCTCATCCCCACCTCCTTGACCTGTCCATCTTCTCTCCCATCTATTTGCCCCTCCCACCTCACTGACCAATCCCCACCAGTAACACCTGCTATCACCATCCCACCTACCTTTCCCAACCCAATCCCCCTTGTCTATTTTAGTGTCCCCTTCACCTCCGCCATTTCTGAAGAAGGGTCCTGACCCAAAACATCAGCTTTCCTGCTCGTCTGATGCTGCCTGGCCTGCTGTGTTCCTCACTGTGTTATCTCAGACTCCAACATAAGCATTTCTTATCACCTTTCAACTCTATATCTCCAGTTTCAAGTTCCACCTCCTGGTTTGAGCATATAAATAAGTGGTGATACTCCAGGGCAGCGTTGAGGAATCCCTTTTTTCAGATGAGACATTAAACTGAGTAAAATATCCAATGGCACTGTTTCTAAGATCAGTAGAGGAGTTATCCCAGCTGTCCAGGCCAACGTTTATCCATAAAATTTCTACAGTGTGGAAGCAGGCCATTTGGCCCATCAAGTCCACACCATTCCTTTGAAGAGCATACCACCTAGACTCAACCCCATCCCACATTTCCTGTGCCTATTCCACCTAGACTGCACACCTCTGGATACTATGGGCAATTTAGAGTAGCCAATCCTCCTAATCTGCATCTTTGGACTGGGGGAGGAAATTGGAATACCAGGAGGAAATCCACACAGACATAGGGAGAATGTGCAAATTCTGCACAGACAGTCACCCATACTAGAATTGAATCCTGGTTCCTGGCACCACGAGGCAGCAATACTGACCAATGTGCCATAATGCCAATCAATTGAACACTGTCACATTGCGTTTGTGAAAGTTTGCTGTGTGCATGTTTCCTGTTGGATTTTAATATTACATAAGTGACTCCAGTCCAGAAGTACTTTATTGGGTTGTAAAACACTTTGAACTGTCCCTTGATAATGAGAAGCAGTATATAAATGCGCATCTTTTTTGTGCTTTGGTGTGGTGCTCTGTCAAATAAGTTTCTCCATAGTAATTGATGTGTTTGCATCTGATTTAGTTTGCGACTCAACCTGATGCCCAAATATCCAATTTTTGAATGACCCAATAATTTCTAAGAAGCAATCTGGATTTTTAAATAAGTCTTTTGAAAGTATTTGCCTGAAATGTTGAAGTACTGTATTTTTAATGCAATTCCCTTCATCAGTAAAAACACATTCGTGATCTCAGACTCCAACATAAGCATTTCTTATCACCTTTCAACTCTATATCTCCAGTTTCAAGTTCCACCTCCTGGTTTGAAAGTTGACACCAGTAGCCAATGTCATTTATGTGCATTTATTTGTCTGCTCAGTTGAAAGTTGACAAAAAATGATTTCTAAACACAGCATTGATCTTTAGTTTAATAATATGCATCTGAAGAGCAACCAAAATCACCTTGCACTCGGTGGCAAGCAGAGAATTTGGCACATTATTTGGCAAGAGCATTGATGGACTGTTGCAGTATCTCTCAACAACAGTCAGTATTTGTCTAGTAATGCTTAACTGGATCCAGCAAAACCATTCCCGCCCCATGGCTTTTGATTTTCTTGCTGACAACAATTACACCTGGGTCTAGTCCAGGATGTGGAGGCAGATGTACTTTGCCAACTCCATGAGGTGTTTGCTTGCACAAGTAACTCAGCAATGAATCATAATGTAGGCGTTTTTGGGTCAACATAGAGATGAACTCACTTGTGTTAACTTTACTTGTGTTCTGGATCTTGAGAGATGCAATCCACATTTGTCAAGACAACGTGGAATGGCCTTCGAAGTGAAGTTGAGAACAATACAGAGCGGGCATATTGTGGTGGCTGGTTAGAGTGTTGTGCTAGTGGAGTCAAAGTTGCAGATTCAGTCCTTCTACTAACCAAAGTCTAGTGTCTTTAAGCATGCTCTAACAGTGATAAAGGCAAAATACTGCAGATGCATGATATCAGAAACATACATGTAGAATACTGGAGGAAACGCAGAAGCTGTGGTAGCAACTTAGGCTCAGAAGAAGAGTCTTACTGCATTTAAAATGTTAACTCACTTTCTATCTTCACAGACACTGCAAAACTTGTTGAGCTTCTCCGGCATTCTCTGAGCTAGTTTCTAAAAGTGAGTGAGCAACCATATTTGAGTCTCTGTGTGTCACTGAGAAGCAGCAGTGACTGGAGACCCAGAATGATATTTCTATCCCTGCTGCTGGATTCCTGTGACCTATTAGGGATCCATCTGGATCTGGTTTGGTTGTGTAACACGGGTGGCAGGCAGTCAGCAGCTTTATTCACATTCATCCATCCTACTTTTTATATTGATTGGTCTACTGATTTGCCAGCACCTGTTTTCCACTCTCACTCAGAATCAAAAATACCCCGTTCTTATACAGCACAAAGCAGAGATCAAATAAGACCTTCCTGAGCTGAGCAACAATCTAGTACACAGCAGAAACAGAAGGTCTAGGAAGCAATCAGCGAGTCCGGCAGTGTCTGTAAAGAGAGGAAAGCTGTTGATGCAGAGATAATGGGAACTGCAGATGCTGGAGATTCCAAGATAATAAAATGTGAGGCTGGATGAACACAGCAGGCCAAGCAGCATCTCAGGAGCACAAAAGCTGACGTTTCGGGCCTAGACCCTTCATCAGAGAGGGGGATGGGGGGAGGGAACTGGAATAGGTCTAGTCCTCCCTCAGAGCTTCTCCACAGAGTGGTAATTGTCCATAAACAGATAAAGAAAACATTCAAAAATTTCTCAAAAATTGGTGTGTATTGCTTTAAAATGATATTTGTGCGGTGTGCATAAGTATTCAAGGGTATTTGAATAGGGTGTTACTGGAGTAGCTCATTAAAATAATGATTTGTTGGGATTGTCAGAAAAATAAATTCAAATGCTCAAAAATATGCTGCAGTTAATCCCTTATTTTATATATGGGTTACAGAATTTGGCAACCATCTACAGTTCTAAAAATACCAGACACATAATAAAGGTGTTTCAATAATTAATAGTCTTGTGAAGATTATTAAACACTAAGGATATGTAACATGCTGATTGTTGGTATCATCAACAGTTGTGACTGCTGGTACAAAAGGAGAAGATTTTCCACTCAAAATTAAAACCGTATACATTTTGCCATACTCCTTTGTTCAAATCTATTATTTAGTAGCCAAGATAAATCAGTTAGAAGATTTACTGTAAGCCATTTCAGCCCTCCCACATAAATTTTGGGAACTCCTTTATTATACCTTTGACAGTGGCCTACACTATTACCCAATGTAGCTTGTGCAACATTCTACAAGTGAGGAGACCGAATCAGCACCAAAGCAACTTACTCACCTTTTAAATCCATAATAATCTACAAATCTCAACCTGCATTTCTACAGCTAAAATAATATCCTGCACAGGACACTGAATCTCTCTAATAAAAGCCACAATCCTAATAACTCAGAAGATGAATTGGCATGAGATGATAACATAAATGACATTGGCTACTGGTGTCTATATCATTAATGTTAATCTGCCTTTACTTTTTCATAATTACCCAATGCAAATAAGGCAAATGCAAATCAATCATCCGTTCTTATTAAAGTCAATTAAAATAACAATTGATCGAGGTACATAATAGATGGCTGACTTGCCACAGCTCATTGTGAGTTACTACCGCAGTTAAATTTAACCCCACTTCAATTTTTAAAATTTTATTTCAAATTTCCCATGATGTTGTTATCCCTAGTCCAGATTGTTCTAACACTGTCCTGAACTTCCTTGCAAGGTCCATCCCCTGAAAACTTGAGGTCTTTCAAAACTCTTCTGCCCAGATCCGAACTCATGTTAGGTTCCTTCTCCCCAATCCCGCCTCCCCACCCCCATTAGTCTTATCCTCCATGACTTACATTGATTCCCCCTCAATCAAAGTTTGGATTTCAAAATTCTAATCCAGTTCACAAAATCCTTCATTTTCTCACCTCTTACAACTCTGTTACCTTCTCCAGCCCCACAATTCTTGAGAATTTTTGTGTTTCTCTAATTCTGAACTTAAGCATCCCCAATTTTACACATGGCAGTTGCTTTAGCCTTAAAACTCTAGAATTTGCTTCACAAACCTCTCCTCCACCTACTTGTCAGACTTCCCTTCCTCAAGATGCTCCATTAAGTCTGCTCTGGTCATCCGCCAAGATATTTTGTGGCTCCATGTCAAATTTTGCTTACCTTGCTCCTGTGAAGCATGTAGGGCATTGTATTACATTAAAGTTGCCATACGAATACATGTTACTGTTGTTCTAGTACTTACCAGTTTTTCCTTTTATAGGATACAAGGGAGAGTTTCTTAAGGTTTTAGAATGCTTCTGTGGTTCAAACTATGTAATAAATAACTCTCTAAACAAAATTTCAAACAGGTTATATTTCAATCTGTAAGCTTTTTCAACATAGGACAATGGCAGGCAGCAAGTGTGAATGAGATTTCAGGTTAGCCATGTGTTGGAAAGAAAGTAGGGGCACTAATCATCACTATTATTAACTTCAGACTGCAACAAAAATGCAATTGATGCAGCGACTTCCTGAATAAACTTTAATATACCACTACTGCATAATAGAATTTAACCTGACAATCTCATAGGCTCAGTGACCATTGATTTAGTGACAATGTTCCTGACATGTGTTACAGGAGTTAAGTTTGGAGCCCACTCCGGACAACCATGGCAAAGTATAATTGAATCCTGTCTCCATGAGGTTGTTTGGCATTGAGCAACAATCTGTGCACTTGCGGGAGCTTATAGATTCCTCAATGCAAAGGGTAAGAGGGATTCTGTAGTTTTGGTTTGCAGTCCCCCTAGCAGAACATACTGTGAAAGCAAAACTTTGAGGAAGATACCAGGAAACCACCTTAAATTTCCCTTTAACTGGCTTGAAGATTCCACACATGACAGTGAGGTTAGGATCTGCTGTAGAGCAGAGCACAACAGATTGTTTTATCAAGAACTGTTCCATTGTTGGAAGCATCATTCTTTGACTACTACTTTAAATCTGAGGTCCCACCTCCCTGACCCGATATGGCAAGTAGACCTTAAAAAGATCTCAAAACACTCTTTAATCACTAACAAATAATTCTCCAGGTGTACATCAGGATTATTTAACCAGTGAATATCACTCAAAATTTGAAACTTTCTGTGTAAAGAAACCATCCTTCAGAAGAGGAAGCATAGAAGATTGCTGAGAAAAAAGAAATGAAAAGAAGTAGTCTCCATTGTTGCAGTGCAACACATTAGCAATTAATTGAAGACTTCCTTATATGTCACACTTCAATGAAATGTTGCTGATTGCCTTTTAAGGGTATTCCTACATTCATTCATTCACTGGATGATGCTTCCTCATGGTGTTGAAGTGACCTGCTCTCCTGGTTTTGGGTTTGTACTATTTTACAAGCTCTTCCACCGTGAGAATATTGTTTCTTCATATACACATTATACACTTAAAATAACATAAATATTGCCATTGGGAATAGAGCACATTTGTGTTTTAGGCATTGATTATTTGTGTTAATTATTATCAGGTCCTGCAAGGCATTGTTAGACTCCTTGGCTTTCTTCCAACATTGTTTCTTCCAACATTCCAACATGACTTCTTATGGTATCAGTAGTACTGTTTCCAGTTACCAGTCATCCAGTGGTCTTCAGATCTTTCTGTGTGAAATAGGGATATTTTATGCAATACGCCTATGCTAATAAGAAATTAATTGAGATTGTCCAAATTCATTCCACACAGCAGCTGATAAGTGCTTTCTCATGTGCAAGTATAACAACTGTACTATAAAATTTCAAAGTAGACAACAAAAAGTAATCATCTAGTTTCCCAGACTGCCACTATAAAAGCTGATTGCATGAAAATGATTGGAAATGAAACGCACGTACCTACATTGATTTTAAATTTTAATTCAAATTATGTTGTATACTTAGCATTGCATTTGTGCTCACACCAATGTTTGGTAAGTCAAAAATGTAAAACTTTGGTGACATTCTTCCACGGAGAGAAAAAGAGGGTTGATGGGATGATTAGGCTCAATGTTAAGTTCTGTGCCTAGTATGCTCACATGAGAGATAAATGAGATGTTTTAGAATAAGAGTTAATCCAAGGAAAGAAGCCAAAACCCATCAAGCTAAAGTACAATGTACTTTTAAATCCTCCCCTCTTTATGGCTATCATTAAGCTATCGAAAATATCCCTGAAACGTTTATTTAGACTGTTAAATCTAATACAACAGATGGAGTAATCTAATCATACAAAACTAACTCTAGTAAGCACCTCCCTCCCACCATGAACACCAGCTCTTCATCCATGTCTCCTCTTTATGACTAACATAACACATACTTTTTAAAAAATTCACTCTTTAGACCCACTTGGCGAGGGTATGCCTTGTATTTGTTTGGCCATCCCTAGCTGTTTTTGTAAGAGGAAGTGTTGGAGGTCTGATCTTGCTGAGAATTTCATTACTTTACCTTTCCTCACCCATACATCTGAGGTGATAGTGAGGCCTTTTCACCAAATCATACCATAAAAGTTCCCCTACTGTGGCACTTCCTCTTCCTTATAACATCTTAGCCCTTTCTGCCCCTTTAATCTCTTTTTATAATTTTCATCCTGTTGTGCCCAATTAAGTACCATGTCTTGGTTCTCTCTGAGTTACCTTCACTATCTTCTGCCCTTAGCCTCTGAACTTAGCAATTTCTCATGTACAGCAATTTCAAATCTCATCTCAACTGACAAAGTTGTCTCTCCTTTTGGTTCATTGCCTTCCTATTCCCCCTCAACTACTTTCTCCATTTCAACTCTCCAATCCATATTCACAGTCACCCTCTAACCTTGCCATTTCATGTGGCTTCCATAATCCCACCGTAGCAATCAGAGATAAGACTGATAAATGATCTCTTATCAATTCCTTGTATTTCTCTTCACCCACATCTCCTTCCCTACTTTATCTCTATTGTTTCTGTCTCTAGAAGAACCTCTCCCCTACCTCATTTTCATGATGCTTTTAATTCCCAAAAATCTAAACTTTGGCCCTCCATTAACTGTAACATTTCTGGAGGCTGATTTCCTCAACCAATACCTCACTTCTGCTATTGCTGACTCACCCTATTAAGACCATGATTATCTCTCAGTCTAGCTTTTCCCTGTGACCCTCCTCTCTGCCTTCTAAAAGCTAAGGGACATCCCTATTCCTCACTCTCCTCTGATAGAAAATATATTCTTCATATCTCACATTTTACCCTGACTCATCTCTCTGATTTATTACAGCTGTTGACATATCACTAATGTAATCTCACTTATCTATAATAATTTATGCAGAATTTTGATAAAAAATACTGAAATCTTAAAATTTCAGAGGTGGGGCTGTTGCTTTCAAGGAGAGTTCTGACTCATTCCTGCCCAACCGATTCAGTTCGGTGAGAATGGTGATTAAGCTGAACAGTTCCACTCCAGACCTCCTTAAAAATAAGCTACACTTCACCCTGGGAAATGGGCCAGATTCTGGCAAAACCTATCCCTGCATATGTAGAAATGAAATTGTTTCAGTGGCATCTCTATTACCCACACTGTTTTTCTTTCAGCATGAATTGATTTCATTAGAATCAATTATATAGGGACTGGATCTATATTTTACAGAGTGATGTTTGTGCAGCTTTGATGATTTTGATTTGAAAGGAGGCTGCCAACTGAAGAAATTAATCATCAAATCTGGTGAGTTTCTTTCTTTCAATGCAAAATTGCAGTTCCCTGAGATCTTCAGAGTGTAATATTTTCATACAATTTCAGTTTCTTCATTAATTTCTCTTCAGTAGTCAAAAATAGAGGAGAAAATGCTCACTCTTTTAGACTGATGAATATAATAATCTCTAAGACATTAGGCTCATTATGAAAAGAAATATTACACTTGCTTATACCTGAATTGAGAGCAGAACATTTTGCCTGTTTGGTCTCATTACAGTGAGGCAGACCACTACCTGGGAAATAGAAGTTATTTTCTCTATTTGCACTTAGTGTGGAAATGAAGCATATGAAGCAAGGCGAGGTCAAGTACACTGCAGGTTACAGATAGCATGAAACTCCACTATCTTCCTGTCAGCATGACAATTTACACAACCAATCTGTCTTTCCAGCTAATTAATCTTGCATTTTCTTCTTCTTGGGCAGTTCCTCGCATGTGAGGTAGACATTCTTCTACTCTGGAGTTCTGGGTCTTGAAGGGAATAAATAGTCTAACCCTGTCGCTAGATCCATGCACACTGCCAGAGGTGAGGTAAGTGGTCTTTGGTGATATGGATGGCTGGGACACTTGGGTTATCCCACCCTCCTTGCAGTGTTTGCATTTAGCTTCCACCTGGACCTATCAGAGATGTTCAAAATTGTTGGAATCTGCTTCTTCTCCAGTTGGCTCATCTTGAACAAGGGATTCCCATGAGTCAAATGTGAAGTTGCATTTCTCAGCCAGGTTTTACGGAAGCCCTTAAGATGTTTCCTCTGTCTGCCTGGTAACTGTTTGGTATGATGAGGCATGGATTACAGAGCTTGTTTTGGGAGTCGTTTGCCTTTCATACAGATGATTTAGTCTGCCTAACGTAGCTGATTAACCATAGCCAGTGCCTCAATGCTGAGTACATTGGTCTGTGAAAAAACTATTGATATTGGAGCGATTTATCCCACCTTGAACTTCAGTGAGGATCTAAGGTGTCTGCTGTAAATTCTCCATGTCTCTGGCATATACAGAAGAGCAGTTGTAGCCATGTAGACCATGAGCTTGGGTGCCATGTTTGAGGTCTTTAATATTGTCATACGTCTCTGTAAGTACTGGTGTGTGTTTATCTTGAAGAATTGTTTTTGGCAGAATCACCAACTTGTTTTTGGCCAAAAGTCTGAACCTAAACTAAAGAGTGATGCAGCTCTGTTTCTCTTTTTGATTCTGAGCATTATGAATTCACTGACTTTATAACTCATTTAGATTACAAGGATTTAGGGCAGTAGTGCTGTTCTTGGTAAGAGGTGATGTTCATTCTGCAGAAAGTGCACCTTTTGCCTGTGCCTGCAGAAACAAAGTGTCACCATAAGAAATCCTCAATGGCAATTGGAAATGAACACAGGCCTGTCACTTTCTATTTCGGCCAGCAATGCACCACCTACACTGAGGAAAGTCATGGCCAGATAATGAAGATCACAAATGTGATTTTGCAATGATTGTGCGTGCAGAATTATGCTTGCTTTCATACCAATGCATGGAATCTGCACAATTGTACCAATAGAATTAACTAAAAACACAGTCAGCCATACAATAATGAAGCCTTTGTTGAAGTAGCGTAGGGATTAAAGCTCCATTTTGAGCTATTGGTGCTCTGTCTTAATTGAGTGGATGGCCGGCAAGAACAATTTTAGCTAATAAGTTAAACAGTTTGGTTAAAGACAATATCCAGAGAGATTTCAATCTCACAGTGGTTTTGCTCCACTACAGAGCCATGCCAAGCATAATCCTGGACTGGCATAAATCTTTGGCAGCTCATGAATGTCAATGCCCTCCTGGAACATGATACCTGAAGAAAGAGAATTGTTTTGTCAAAAGAAATTGGAGGATGAATTTCGGCAGCAAACCACTTAGTTGTCTAAACCCCTTCCCAAATAAAAACTATGACGGAAATATATTTTTCTAATGTTTCAACTGGTCTTTCACTGAAAGAGACAAGGATTCAGGATTTGTCCTGATGGAAAATCAGTCACAAGAGAAATTGAAATCTCTGAATTCAAAGGTATGGATGCAAGCTGCACAGATAACAAGTAACGGAAGCAAAATCTTCTTCTCTTCTGCCTCTGCTCAAAGCATACTGACATAGCACACCAAGAAACATAGCATGCCTAGCTCACAGTTTTCTATTTGCCGCTTTAACAGATGGAAACATATCAGCTGGAAACACAAATTAACAATAGGTATCAAGGACAGACAGAGTAGAATTTTTATTTCAAGTTGATTTGATCTCATACCAATTTCTTATGGCATATTTGATCTATCAGTAGAAATTGAAACTTGCAATTATTCTGGCAATAAATTTGATAGCAGAAGCCATTAGTTTGTAGCCCATAAAAATCCTTGTCTTTGTTGAAGGAGCACTGTGAAAGCAACTGGAAAATCTCTTGGCTTGGAGAAGAAGAAGACCGATATTTTGTTTCTTGACCATTTTATGTTGTTGTAAATGAGGTGATGGGAGGTGCACTGTTTTTCTCTCGTCTCGCTATTCCTTTGGTCACAGCATTGACTGAATTGTTTTATTCATTTCCTTTAATGGCCAATCAAATAATTTCTCAATATCACACATGGAAAAAAAACAGATTCATCACCCTTGTTTCTTTAACAAAGACAAAATCATTGATTTATTGTAAGATAAAACTTACTCCATGAAGTTACAAAATTGATTAGCACACTCAGTTTGTAATATGGTCATATAAATATTTGTCAATCTAAATAAAGCTACACACACACACACACACACACACACACACACACACAGGTTAAAAGAAAAAAAAAGTTCTCTGTGGAGATTTCAAAAACTAAAACTTTTGGCCAATAAGTCTTAGTTCTTGAAGACAAAAAGAATAAGGTTTGATAAATCTTTCAGTCTAACATCCTGACACAAAAAGATGGATATTATAAAATACATGCAGTTGTTTTTAGAGTCATTTGCAGGGACAGTCATTCAAGAAATAATTGACAAACTCACCCAGAAGCTTCTCACATAAAAGCAACTTGACCAGCAACCCTGGTAGCACTTTGGTTATAACCAACAACCAGTAAACAATGGTTTATTTCAAAAACAGGAGAGTTGAACTGAGAAGCCTCTTTACTTTAGATGGCTTCTTCCCAGCTATCCCTAACAATATCCAAAGCAGAAACTGGAACCCGACAGAAAAAAAAGTCATCAAAGGATATGTGAATGCAGAGAAATGCCTGGTTAAAAAATAAATTCCAATATACTTCCATTGATGTCTTTGGAAAAAAAACAATTTATGTATACACAACCCTTCAATCTCACATCCACAAAAAATATGAAATGGGAAACCTTGTGACCATAATCCATGGCCACAAACGACACGCAGTCTTGTCCACACACATGGACACCTGGCACCTGCCAATCGATGAAAATCCCAGCAACCCTCTGATGCACGGGCAGGCTGCTGAGGAAAAAGAGACTTTATTGAAGAGCATACCGGTAAGTAGCATTGGAAAGTTCCAGCAGGGACATTTTGTGCATAGGGACAGACATCTAGTCCATGCATTGGACCACTCTGCATGTCAGAATTGCTTTGATGTTCATGGCTTACTCTCTTAGCACTCACACAATAACTGCACGCTCACAGCATCTGTGCCTTGCATAGACTTGCCCTAGTATGCCTATTGGCACTACATCTAAAAAACATTTACTGCCATTTGAAGTGTTTATTTTGTGCAGACATGCAGGTTGGCTGCTTGTTATATGTTTCAGCAGGGATCTGCCAGTTTGGAGAACAGCTTAGGATGGCAACAACAATACTACCTACAGTAGTTCTGGCTGAAAGGCTGCTGGTCTTGTTAAGTTGTTGTGGACATGGTGTGTAGTAAGATGGGGTGGAAATCAGACATGAAGGATGCCACAGGGGCATGGAGGATAAATGATTAATATGGCAAGGTTGGTAAGATATGGCGAGGAAATTAGCTGGCCTCGTGACAAAATAAACTCTCCAAAATATTTGACATAATTTGAAATTAGCCAGGAAAATGTTAAGATTCAGCACATAGTCTTTTTCATGAGGACGTTTAGCATAATGTCAATGCAGAATTTATAGCTAATTTATGTCACCTTGTCTTATGTGCTGAAATGATTCTGAAAATAATTACGAGATTTCTCAACTATTGCCACCGCATTTAAAAAGTGTCGACATTGAAAAATGGCAAAGCATTTCGCTGGTGTTTGTATATTGATGGCCTATCTAATGACTTCCTCCAACAGGGCTGGTGTTCTGTTTAATGCAATGCGGAGCATGACTGTAATTAATGACCTTTTAATAAAAATGCATTCTCAGAAATCTCATGTTTTGAAGATCTGTATGCCCTCAGTTAAACTAATGGCTTGCTAATTATGAGAAAGGTGGAAATTAATCCATGTTCTTTCTTCGAATGATAAATTTCAGGCTCACTGACATAATTTCCATCGCAAATTATGTGGGTACAAATTGTTCTTTTTAAACCATAAGGTGATGAGTCCATCGTATACAGAATCATTCTTCAAATTATCCGAGGTATTATACAATTAAAGGTAAGTGTTTCGTTCCTTATTTTGACTTGGAGTCAAATTTACAAACATGTGCCAACCTACACATTTTACACAGAAGCAGCTATTACCACAGGATGTTTGTAGCATTTAGGTTTTGTGATCTTAAAGATATCGGCATATGCCATTGCAGTGGAACAGTAGCTGTACGTTATGTGCTAAAATGCTCCTGGTGTTATAAATTACTTAATCATTGCACAAGCATGCCACAGAAGATATGACAGTATGACAGGAAACCAGCAAAGCATTCATTTGCTGGCGTCCTTTAATTTTTTTTAGATTTCATAACATTTGTTTTGCATTACTGAAAACATTTCCATTTATTTTATTTACTAGTGAGAGATCTCCAGCTTTTCTTCAAGAAAGCTTTAATAAATGCCAGTCAAATTGGCTAAGTAAACTATGGAATCATACAGCACAGAAATAGATCCTCTGCTCCATCTTGCCCATGGTGATCAAGTTTCTCAAACTAAACTAGACCCACTTGGCCCAGATAATGTTGGGACATAATAGAGCAGCGTGAGGCCACAGTATCGTGGGGTGATGGGTTGGAGGTATAAAACTAATATGGGAGGTTTTTCATTTACTTAAGCCCACATTGTACCTCTTCCATTCCAAAATTACTATCCTATCAATGTGAACTTTAATTTTTCACTTTGCCTCCTAACTGATCAGATTCAAAAGAGAGCTGTTGTTATTAATCAGATGCGTGAGGTGCTATCGTGTAGGTACCTGGTAAGATTGAGTAACCCGCACAATGTGCCCAAATTGTAATTGGCAGCGGGGCATTGCTTTTGCACAAAATTATAATGAGGAGCCAGGGCGCAGTCAAGGGGAAATTGCTGATTGCTTTGACAGTTTCAGCCCATGAAGGAAAACATGGCCTCAGATTCACCTCCTTTACTTTGGCCACGTGGGGTAGATGGCTCCTCAGGGTCAAGTCCTCACAGTGCTTATCATGACCAGTCATTTCCGTTTTCACAGTGAGACCAGTTTTTGTTTTGGAGATTGTCACCACTCATTGGAAGCAGAAGCAGTAAGAGACCTTTCTCTAATCTTAAGAGACCTTAAGGTAGTGTCATATCTTAGTGATGAAATCATACTTCGCTGACAGTCCTTTACTAAGCTGTGCAGCAGATGTTCTAAAAAAAATTGAGCTCTCTTACTTGTTGGTTTTCTTACTTGAGAGTGATTTAAAATAAGTGTTAGTCACTAATGAATTTAATTTACTTTTGCAAACTGATGTGTTGCGGCATTTCAGATGAATGCAGAACTGTTGATAAATTGTGTGCTTGAAGATGGGCATTGCATTGTTCTCTTCCTCCCAGAGAAGGTGATTGGTACCAGAACCAAGGAAGATATGAAAGAGATAATACAGTGTGGGGCTGGAGATACGCAGCAAGCCAGGCAGCATCAGAGGAGTAGGAAAGTTAATATTTCAGGTCGGGACTCTTTATTTATTTTACACAATGTCTGGTTAGAATTTCAAATGCATTAGCTGATCAGTCTCATACAGGCTTTCAGCAGGGAACTGGATTGGCAGCTCAAGATTATAAAAGAAATGCAGGGTGTTTGTGAATGGGTAGGGAAGTAGGATTTTCCCACAGAGAGCCAGCAATGGATACAATGAGCTGATTGACCTCCTTCTATGAGCACTGGGTTGAAGACATCTTGTTCTTTCGGAAAGAAAGCCAAAGGTCTTTCATTCCTAAATAAAAGGGCTTCAGTATAATGTCTCATCCAGCTCTACTTCCAAGCAACTTAAAATTTCTCTTAACTGTATTCACAATACATGTTCCAGAGCCTGTTGATGTCAGAGTAGATGGAACATGGCATTGGGATATGAATGACATCTCTTAAACCCCAGTTGAATTATTTTTAATGTGCAGACATGTTATAACATATCTCCAGGGTGGGACTTGAACCCAGAACTTCTGAATTGGTGGCAATTGCTGGGATATGGTTTCAGGAAGACCAAGTTGGGGATTGAGTATCTAAGGGCTCTCATCCAAGGATAGGCAGGAAGGAAAAGGAAGTGATGTAGCTTCATTAGTAAAGGAAGAGATCAGCAGTGTAATGAGAAATGATAAAGGCACCAGAGATTGAGGCATAGAATCACTCTGAATAGAAATAAGAAATAGGAAGGGAAAGAAATCCCTGATGGGAGTAATCTATAGGTTCTGTATTAGGGCATATGATTTCTTACAAACTGGGGTTTGTAAGAAATGTGCAGCAATTATCGTGGACGATATTGATGTGAATATAGACCAGCTTAATAAAATTGGTAAGGGTAGACTTGAGGGAGAGTTCTTTGGATGTTTTAGGGATTGTTTCTTGGAGCAATGTGTTGGGGAACCAACCAGGGAGCAGGCTTTTCTGGATTTGGTATGAAATAATGAGGTGGGATTAATAAATGACCTCATCATAAAGGATCCTGAAGGAAAGAGTGATCACAGCGTACTATAATTTCAAATTCGGCTTGAAAGTAATAAACTGAAGCTCCATACTAGCAGTCTGGAGTTAAACAGAGGTAATTACATTGGCATGAGAACAGATTTGGCCCCAGCAGTCATGGCAGGAAGACTAAAAGGTAAGACATTTGATGAGCAGAGGCAGATATTTAAGGCCACTTTCAATCAGCCCAACTAAAACATATTCCAGAAGAGACAAAAGATTGCAAGGGGGGAGAAACATCTGTGGATAAGCAAAGAAGTTAAAGACAACATAAAGGTAAAAGCTAAGGCATTCCATATTCCAAAGGCAAATGGCAGGCTGGAAGATTGGGAAACATCTAAAGATTAATAAAGGATTACTATAAAAGTAATATAAAGAGCAAAGGGAAATTATGACAGAAAACTGGTGCAAAATATAAAAACAGATGGCAAAAGCTGTATAAATGTAAAAAAAGATACTAAAAGGAGATACTAAAGCAATATTTTTACCTCATTTTTCATGGTGGAGGCCACTGGTACCATCCCAATCATAACAGGTAATGCAGAGGCTATAGCAAGGGAAGAACCTAGAACAATCATCATCACTGGGTAAAAAGTACAGAGCAAGCTCTTAGGATTGAAGGCAGTCAAGTCTCTAGGTCCTGACGGCCTACATCCTTGGATCTCAAAACTAGTAGTAGCAGAGATAGTAGATCCGTTGGCTGTAATTGCCCAAAATTCCATGAATGTGAGAAGGTTTCCAATGGGTTGAAAAAGTGCTAATAAAGCATCCTTCATTAAAAAAGAATGAAATAGAAAGTAGGAAACTATAGACTATAGTTTAACATCAATTGTTATGAAATTCTTAGAAATTTTGTTAAGGAAGTAATGACGGGCCATTTGGAGATTCAAAATGCTATCTATCAGAGACAGCAAGGTTTTATGAAGGGTAAATCAAGTTTGAGTAATTTGCTCATTGAAGTTGTGACAAGCAAAATGGATAATAGAAGTTCTGCATATCTGTTATTTCTGGACTTTCAGAGAGCATTTGATAAGGGGTTGCCCAATTATACAAGGAAAAGTCACATGCGATTGGGGTAATTTATTAGATTGGATAGAGAATTAGTTAACCAATAGAAAGCAGAGAGTTAGATTAAATGGGTTTTTCTTTTGGTTGGCAAGTGGTGTACTAGGCTCCCTAACTATTTACAATCTATATTAATGATTTGGTTGCAGAGACAGAAAGTACTAAAGTCAAATTAGCAGATGGCACCAAAATGGGTTGGAAAGTAGGTTGAATAAGTAAATGTGAAATTTATAAGTGGATCTGGATAGGTTAGGGGAATGAGTTAAGATTTGGCAGATGAAGTTTAATGTGGATAGGTATGAAATTATCCATTTTGGCCAGAGGAATAGAAAGGCAACTTATGATCTAAATAGAGAGGAAACTTCAGATTACTTTGGTGCAAAAGAATCTGGGTGTCCTTGTGCCTGAATTGCTGAAAACTACATTGCGGGTACAGCAGGGATAAGGAGAGCAAATGGGATATGGCATTTATTGAAAGAGGAATAGAATATAAAAGTAGGGAATGTACGAGTGAGATGACACCTGGAGCCCTGTGTATAATTTGAAGAGGAATGTAGTTGTATTGGAGGCAATTCATTGGATTGTCTTAAGAAGGCAGATTGAGCAGTTTTGGCGTATACTTGCTAGAATTTAGAAAAGTGGGAGGAAATCAAATTGCAGTTTTAAAGATACTAAAGGGGATTGACAAAATCAATGTAGAGAGGATGTTTCCTCAAAAGCGGCAATCTAGAATGAGGACAGATTTTTAGGATTGGGGTGGCAGATTTAAAACAGAGATGAGGAGAAATTATTTCTCAAAGGTTCCTGAATCTATGGAATTCCTAGAGTGCAGTGGATGAAGGGATAGTGAATAAATTTGAGGAGGAGATAGATTTTTAATTAGTTACTAGTTGAAGGGTTGTGGAGATTTGAGGCTGGAAAGATATCAGCCATGATTGAATGGAGTGATGGAACAGGCTTGACAGCTGAATTGCTTATTCCGGCTCCTAGTTCTTATGTGTATTGTTCTTCTGGCCCAGAGGTAGAGGCATTACCACGTGCCACAAAAGTCCAGTTTCCAACTGCCTAGGACAGGAATCTGGATCATCAACTTTAAATTTCTCCAGAAAATGAGAAATACGATCAAGCAGCTGTAAGAAGCAGAATGAACAGTCAATGAATTTTCTATTTTCTGTCTGCTATCACCCTTTTACCATGAATGTGACAGTGAAGAGAAAATCACGTTGACTCTCTGTGTTATACCTAAACCCACAATGGTCAAATCTTGTTTTAATAATGATCCCATTAAAACAATCTTGTGCCTGCTCTCAGACCCTGTCAGGAGTTTCACTATAGTCAATAAAAGAGCTAAAATCTCACAGAGATAAGAGGAGCTGAGCTTATTGTACCAATGATAGAAAATAGTGCAGAGCTTGAAAGAACCAATTTTTGTTACAGTAATAAGGAAAATGCACATGAATGAATTTATTTTCAAATGGTTGATTCACATGTTATTCTCAAAGAGATCACTCTAAATGCAATCAAGTGTTAATAAAGTAGAAATGATTATTGTCTCTTAACTCGATAGAGATTTTTATGGCATAGAAAAGAGGCTGTGACGCAGATGTTTCAAAAACTAAATTGCACAGAGACATTTAAGTTCATTGTTGCTCTTAGGTTTCGAACCTTGAGACTTTCTTGTTGTTAATAAGATTTTGAAATGTCCTTTGCTGTCTTGTTATTGCATTGATTTCATAACAGCTTCTCTGTTACAAGCTGCTGAAAGAACCCGAGTTTGAGTGAAATCATGTGTTTACTGTGTGATTTCACGCTTGCTCTTAGCCAGTCAAAGCTATTTTTATTCATATTTGCAATGGCAATGAAAATACTATCACCATTCAGAGTAATGAGAATGTGCATGATTTATGTAATAAATCAAAGAACTGTGAATACTAAAAATCTGAAGCAAAAACAAAAATTGCTGGAAAAACTCAGCAGGGCTGCCAGTAACAATGGAGAGAAAAATAGAGTTAACAATCAGAACAGGTCTCATGCTAGGTCGCTGGACTCAAAGCGTTTTTCTCTCCATGGACACTGTCAAACCTGCTGAGGTTTATTGAGTAATTTCTGCTTTTGTTCTGAATGATTTATCATTTTTCTTCTGATCCCAATGAGAAAGTGTCAAGTTAGCCCAACTGCAACTTAATTATTGTCTTAAAAAAAGACGAGTTGGATTTCCCGGAACTTTCAATGAGAAACTGCTTTTGTTCATGTCCCTTTTGGGACACTGTGCTGCTTTTGCAGCTGCAAAATAGCATCCATGGTGTGTGTTCACAGTTATCATGTGGAATAGATACAAGTGTACATGGCAGAGCAGGCAGATCATGATGTAGGCAGAAATTCAACGAGGATTATGCCAGTTTGGAACTCAATGCACTAGCCTTGCCCTCACTTGGCTGAGCATGCAATATACAGCAGGAAACAGCCATGTCTACTCCACTCCCCTCAAACATTTGTTCAACTCTATCCTTGACAATGTGTACCTCCTAAGTATCTACATTGGTGGCTGTGGGTGTGAAATCCAGTAATGGTGTTTCTTCATCATTACCATCTCCCTGGTCTTCCACACCTGGATATTCTTGAAGATTTAAAAGACTCAAGGATAAGATTGTGTTGAGGGAGGGGGACGAACATCAAGTTTACACCATCTGTAGTGTGTAAATCATAAGAGAATGTGGAATGAGGAAGAAAGGAATGTAATGTGAGAAGGAGTATTTATTGTGAGGATACAATCATTATCAGCACTGTTCAGCACTATCTATTCCATCGGTGCATAGAATGATAGAATTTTACATTACAGAAGGAGGCCATTCAACCCATCGTGTCTGCTCTAGCTCCTGAAAGAGCTACCCAGCTTGTTCCATTCTCCAGCCCTATCTCCTTAGCCCTCTAAATTCATCACTTTCAAATATATCTGCAGCTTTCTGTTGGAACCTTGTATGGAATCGGTCTCCATCGCTCTCCTAGACAGCATATTCCAAATCCTAACAACTTTTGAGTAAAGAAGTTTCTCCTCATCTCACTGCTAGCTCTCTTGCTGACAAACTTGAAATTGTGACCTCTAGTTACTGATGTACCAACTAGTGGACTAGTAGAGTATGTGGGTGGGCCTGTCCCCTGCCAGGTTAACACCTGTACCTGCTGGCAATTTCTTTTCAAGCATGAGAGAGTGTCAGCTAGTCTTGCGCAACTTGTTTGCACGATATGACTGGCATGTTTCAATTGCTGGCATGTGCACTAGCTGTGAGATGCGGATGTGAGGCTTGTGACAGAGCTAAATGTGTGAGGGTGAGCTGAAAGAGATGAATGTTAGCTGGAGTTCTGATTGATAGAGTTTGTTGGTAGGTGAGTGACTGGCATGTCTGCTTGCACCAGGAGCTGGGGTTACTGGTGCATTTGCTAGGATGTGGCATTTAAAGCTGCATTTACTGGCTTTGACCCTCCTGTGCGGTCATTAGACTCTAGTTTATCCAGTTCCTTGGATTTCACTCATGGCAATAACTTCGGCTGCTATCTACTCCACCCATATTTTCATTGAGAACTCACAGGTCCTCCTGGTTCCCTATGGGCACAGGACCCCCTCTCATTCTTTGAGGTCCTCCAAGACGACCCCCTAAACGCCGCAGTGTGCCACCAGAAAACCTACTGCCTCCTCCCTCAGGTCTTTCCCAAACTGAGTTCCTACAGCATTTTTTACTTCTTTCGTAATGTGACTTTTGGGCCGTACTTCAGTTTGAGTTCAAGACAGACTGATCAAGGAGAAAATTAAGTCATGAACTGCTTTCAACTTTATTTATTGCATGCTAACACGATATGCAGCTATGTATGGTAATGTGATGACAAGATTCTGATTTTTTTAACGCAGTGTGGAGCTGGAGGAACACAGCAGGTCACGCAGCATCAGAAGAGCCGGAAAGCTGACGTTTCGGGTCGGGACCCTTCTTCAGAAAGGTTCATTTTTTTCTGAATAAGGATTCCAAAACGTCAACATTCCTGCTCCACTAATGCTGCCTGGCCTGCTCTGTTCCTCCAGCTCCACACTGTGTTATCTCTGACTCCAGCATCTGCAGTTCTTACTATCTCTGATTTTTTTTAAACCTTATTGAGGGACTTATCTGGACTCTCCCGATCACCTATCTTCAACTTACCTACTTTTTAACTCCATCCACACTGAGCTGGTTATACCCTACGGGAGAGAACTGCGAAGCCTCTTCCAGGGATGCCTAACCTGAAGAAGTTACCCTCCTCCCTCCGGACCAACCTCAGGGAATCTCTCGACTCTCCATCTTCGGTCCGCCTCCCCCTCTCTCCCTATTTATTCCAGTTCCCTCTCCCCATCCCCCTCTCTGATGAAGGGTCTAGGCCCGAGACGTCAGCTTTTGTGCTCCTGAGATGCTGCTTGGCCTGCTGTGTTCATCCAGCCTCACATTTTATTATCTATAACCTACGGGAAGCAGGTTTGCGACATCATAAGATTGCTCTGGAGTCCCAATACCATCGCGAAATGCTTCAGGCAGTCCCCATGGTGCAAATAGGCTCTTGTTCTACAGCCCTTTCACCAGTCGATTTGTTCACAAGTCAGACAATGTACGACAGTGGTAAGTACAGGAAATGTTCATATGCCAGGTCATTCAAAATTAAAACCGTGTATGGGATCGCCTTCCGAAGTTTAAGTACTCATAAGTTGGAGTTTGTAAATCAGAACGCAGTGAGCTTTTCTACAATATTTTAAGAGGTGCATGTTGTCATTGCATTGTGCTAGCAAGTAAAAAAAAGGGCTTCTCCGCTGATACATACAGATATTCAACGGTGTGTTCAGCATTGGCTGCATATCAAGACACGTAAATGAGCAAACAGCACAGAGATGACCTGTCTATTCTCCTTGTGCGTGATGATCTCCTCGTCTATTTATGGGAGCTATTTCATTTCAGCTCCCAATTTTGTGAGCTCAATTTTGCACCAGTTTTTGAAAGCGGAATTGCTGATATCTAGAGCTTTGACCCTTGTCTCTACACTCTTGCCTGAAGCCTGCCATTTCTTCTTCCCACCGTTCAGCCAAGGATTTTCCCAGTGGGGAATTCTCTATTGCGCTGATTTTCCGAAGAGGTGATGCACCTTTGGAACTGTGGTGCATCCCTGCTGTAAAGGTCATAACTACACTTAACCTTTACATTTTTTGACAGTTTGCCTAAGGAAGGTAGTTTATAGGGTTGGTGAGGTCACCTTCCTTTGAGATAAGACTGACGGAAATATATTTCTAAGGGGGAAGGAAAGAAGATCCCATAGTGAGTTGTTGAGGAAGTGATATGGGACTTGGGGCAGGTGCATAAGACGTGCATATTTCCTTAAAAAGGAATCATTTTAAAGCCAGTTTATACACTTGAGCCAGGTTATTATGTAGATTATAGGGTCGAAATTTGCTTTAGATTGTGGTGTCAAACACACAATACTAGATTGATCAGCTGCTTGTGTGGCTGATATTAAATTCCATTGATTGCAATGACAAAAATCAACATTATTCAATATTCAACCACTGCAATGCCAAAATGACTTTACAAAACTGATGGTATTTCATGCATCACACATTAGGTTTAGTGGAGGTAGAATCCAGCTGTATACATCTAATTGGAAAACAGCTAGCTGGAGGTGAGAAAAAAATGGCTTTGTGAACATGCTGCATGGAGCACATTCTGAAGGGGTGTGAGAGAAGGTGATAACAGTATGTACAGTGTGAAAAACTCATCAGTGTTTGGAGCTTAATGGCGGTTAAATCTAAGCTATATGGTGATAAGTATATAGTTGTGCTTTCAGAGAAGAAAACCTTATTGAATTTAGATGTACATACAAATTAATGGGCAAAATTGTGGCTTTTCAACATGTTCTTCACTGTGTAATTATTTGAAGAAAAATCTTGTATTTACAGTGTTCATTTTGCCTCCAACAAATTTTGGATTTGAAACACATGCAGCATTATTTCAGAGGTGAATATGATGACAATTGATGTGCATAATGTAATTTGACCACACTTTAATGGGATAAATTACAAGTTGTTCGATTTACTTCGATGATGAACAAAATAAATGGTCCAATGCGATGTGTAAAATCCAGCTGATACCACTCCCTAGCGTCCATTTCAAAAACTAGCATCACCGCTGCCTCAGTTGTACATTAATGTAGCCAGTTGAAATTATGGAGTCCTGATATGCAGTTTAAACTCATAATGTTTTCAGATAGAAACTAAAATTTTATCAGTAAAGACGAGCTGGCTCCAAAATGGATATTCTAAATGAATGCAATATTACAAAGATGATTGTTGGCTGTGTTATTCATTATGGCACTGCAATTCCTGATCTATGACTACCTTCTACAGCACACATGCCATTTTCCACCAGCATGATGACCATTTTATGCTTACCATTTGGTTTTTGGTAAGTACAAACTATTTAAATCATAGTATAGTACCTCTGAAAGGTATGGTATAAAAGTTGAGACATGATTAGTAAGTTTGTGGGTGACACCAAAATTGGGGATATAATAGACAGCGAAGAAAGACGATCTAAGATAACAAAGAAATCTTGATCAGCTGGGTTAGTGGGGTGAGGAGTGGCAGATGGAGATTAATTTAGATAAATGTGAGGAATTGCATTTTGGTAAAACAAGCAAAGGGAGGAATTATACAATTAATGGTAGGGCCAAAGGTAGTGTTGTAGGAAAGCGAGATCGAGGGCTTCAGGTACATATTTCTTTGAAATTTGCATTACTGGTAGACAAGATGGTTAAGAAAGCATTTACCACACTTGCCTTCATTGCTCAGAGCTATGAGTATAGAAGTTGGGACATCATGTTGAGGTTGTACAGAATGTTAGCAAAGCCTTTTCTGGAGTCTTCAATGCAGCTTTGGTTGGCCTGTTATAGGAAAGACATTATTAAACTGGAGAGGGTTCAGAAAAGATTTACCAGGATGTTGCCAGTAATAGAGGGTTTGAGTTGTAAGGAGAGGCTGGATAAGCTGGGGCTTTTTTTCCTGGAGCGCAGGAGGTTGAGGGGTGACCTTATAAAACTTTATAAAATCATGGGGTCATAGATAAGGGGAACAGCAAAAGTCTTTATACTAACTGGGGGAGTTCAAAACTGTGTGGCATATTTTTACAGTGAGAGAAGAAAGATTAAAAAGGACACGAGGGGCAACTTATACACAAAGAGAGAATGAACTGCCAGACAAAGTGGTGGATGCAGGTACAGTTACAACTTTTAAAAGACATTTGGATACATTCATGAATAAGAAAGGTTTGGAGGAATATGGGCCAAATGTAGGCAAGTGGGACTTGTGGGAACATGGTCGGCGTGGACTAGTTGGAGTGAAGGGTCTGTTTCCATGCTGTGTGGCTCTATGACTCTATTAATTTGGTATTGATTTTGGTCTTGGTGGACCAAGAATTGGCTCATCTTGCTGTTCTGTTAGTTGTTTTACAGGACAAGTTTATGCATACAGATGTATAATGCTACTTGATAAGGATTTCTGTTCTCTAATGTGGCATAAAGGTTTTTTCTCATGGTAACACACTTTATCAAATGCAGTATATTTTCATATAGAGTACTAGAGATTCTTCTAATGGGGCTGATGGCTGATGACATTTTAAGTTAATTGTGAAATAAGCAAGTTGTTCGTCACAAAATGAACTTTGACGTCTTTGCCAAAATTACACTGACTATGAATGAACCTTGCCACCTGCGCTATCTACCAACCGCCCACTGCCCAAATTTTGCCACTTTCTAATTGCTTCAGTAAGCTGCTCCAGGTCATTTTACTGACAGCTATGGTTGTCATTGAGATGTGAAATGGGGGAAAAAATACATTAGCCAACAATTATTCAGGTCACAGATTTAATGTGATGAATGATGAAAGTCTTCCAGAGTATTAGCTTGTAGCTTTCTGTGGTATTTTGTATTTCTGCTTGCGCTGCTGTCCAAGCAATCCTTTTTAATACGTGACATTTTATAATGAATCGTATTCAAGGCTTGATGTGATGTAACTAAAACCAGAGGTGTGCCCACCAGAGGTGACATCAGGAAGATGGACTCCTGTGAAATTTATTTATTTATAATTCACTCCTAGGGGTGGATTTTTCCAGCCACCACCACCCCCCAACCATGAAATGGGAACAAAGATGGAATAGTGAAACAAATGGCTTCTGAGAGTTGTGGCTGGGACCATTGTCTTCAGTTCCACTGCCCACCATTTTCTGAGGATATGGGAGAGAGTGAGTTTTGAAAGAAGTCCACTTCTACAAGGTCCTTTAAGGTGATATGAAATCCTATATGTTAACACATAAAACATATGCCACGTGGTCACTTGGCTATGTTTCCTAGCTTGCTGATACAGAATGGCACCAACAATGCAGGTTCAGTTCCCACATTGGCTGAAGTTGCCATGAACGTTCCAACTTCTCAGCCTTGCCGCTCATCTAAGCAATGGTGATCCTGAAGTTGAACTGCTGTCATCAGTTATCTCTTTCTAATGAGAGAGCAGCCTCATGGTCTTTTGGTCTATGATGACCTTACATGCCAAAGATTAGGTTCTTATGTCTTGAAGTTTATGAACAAGTAAGTATATACAATGGCACGATATCTCAGACTCACATATAGCAGAAGTGTTACTGTTTGCTTACTGATGCTATTATTACATTCCACACATAGTTGGCTGGCTGATTAACCAACTAACAAATTAGTTGTGCAGAGAGCTGTAGATGGAGGCCTCTTGCACAAAATCATCACATGTTATGTTATGAGACCACGTGGCTGTCATAAAAGTTTAGTTCCATTGTGAGACCAATGCCATAATACTGCATCCTGCTTTTCCCTTTAAAGAATAGAAAATCAGTTCTGAGAATTATCCACAAAATACACATTCATACATTCTCTTCGCACATTAAGATAATGCCTTAGCATATGGCTGGATCTGGTCCTTACACACTAATCATGACTCCCATGTGTATCTTCACACTACGTTGCCCTGTCTAGAATCGTGCATGGATGTGTATCATGCTTTATTGATGTTTATTTACTGTTTGGAATGATGCTTGTAGCATCAATGCCATCATCCCATGTGATGGATTGTTGGTCACATATAATTTGGATATGCCCCTTTTCATTGTAGGATTTGTCCATTATTTATGACAATTTCATACACCCTGAGTTGGATGCAATGTCGTTGTATCTGTCCATGAACGTGTATATTCTTGTGAAGATCTCAAATGCTGATGCTTTGCCCTAATTCCAGCCGGCCGCCTGGTCATTGATCATGCTTTTGTCCCATTGTCGCCTTTCTTTCCAACAACACATCATGTACCTGTGTTTGGGTAGTGAGAGTCTGTGAGGGAATCTTGCACTAAATTTATTATTTTTCTAGACCCATGTTACCTTTGTATCTCAGGTCAAGCGTTTGTCAGTGTCGAGCTTATGAGATAATAGCATTGTTTGCTGTTGAAAATTACATTGCTGGAGAATCCTGGTTCATTTCTGATTGACCAGACAGAACATGCTTGGGCAGGGCCCTTTAGGAATAATTTGGAATAAATTTGACAAAATAAAATTGAATTGAAGTTTCACCAGGTAACATGGAAGGATTTGAACTAATGTTGTTAAAGCAATATCATGTGTTGTTTTTGAAGACTAGTTTAAATATGCAAAATACTCATTTCGTATCTCAACCATCTCCTGTGTTTCCACTGCACATTCCTTGTCTTTGTCTTTCCAAATGCATATAAATCCTGTCCCTCAGAATCCCCTCTAACAACTTACCAACCACTGATGCCAGGCTCACCATCTATAGTTCCCTGGCTTTTCCTTCCCACCTTTTTAAAATAATGGCACCACATTAACTAACCTTCAGTTTTCTGGCAGCTCACCCGTGGCTATCATTGATACAAATATCTCTGCAAGGGGCCCAGAAGGCACTTCCCTAGCCTCCCACAATATTCTGCAATACACCTGATCAGGCCCTGGTGATCTATCAACTTGTAGGTGTTTAATGTTTTAACAAAGGTCTGTAGCTCAGGTTATGGCTGGAGTTGTTGGTTGATTCGCTGAGCTGACTGGTTTTCATGCAAATGTTTTGTCCCCCTTCTGGGTAACATCTTCAGTGCTGCCTTGGCTCTATTGAAGCACTGTTGTACTGAATTTATATGGTCATAATAATATAAAATTTATATGACCGTATAAATTCAGAACAGAACAGAACAACAGAGCTTCAACAGAGGCTAGACAACATTGGAACACTTGGAAAGGGCTCAAAATGTTTACATGAAAACTATTCAGCTCAGCAAACCAACCAACAACTCCATTTATCCACCCTTATGTGTTTAAGACATCTAACATGTCCTTTTATGTAATATGGAAACTTTTCAATTATCACTATTTCCCCAATGTACTTTAGCTTCTTTATCCTTCACCGCAGTTAATACACAAAATACTCATTTAGTATCTCAACCATCTCCTGTGTTTCCACACAAAGGCAGCCTTGTTGATCTTTAAGGGCCCTATTCTCTCCCTAGTTACTCTTTTTCCCTTAATGTATTTGTAGAATCTCTTTGGATTCTCCTTAACCCTATTTGCCAAAGATATCTGATGTCATCTTTTTGCCCTCCTGATTTCTCTCATAAGAATACTCCTACTGCCCTTATACTCCTCTAGGGAGTCACTCAATCCCAACTGTCTACAACTGACATATGCTTCCTTCTTATTCCTGACCAAAGCCTCAATTTCTCTTGTCATCCAGCATTCCCTACATCTACCAGTCTTCCACTTCACCCTAACAGGATACTGTCTCTGAACTCTCCTTATCTCATTTTTAAAGGTCTCCCACTTTCCAACTATTCCCTTACCTGGTGATCTATCAACTTGTAGGTGTTTAATCATCATCAACTTCTGAAAGTTCTTGCCTAATACTGACAGAACTGGCCTTACTTCAATTTAGAATTTTAACTTCTAGATCAGGTCTATCCTTATCCATAACTATGAAAAAACTAATAGAATTATGATCCCTGGCCCCAGAGTGCTCCCCCACCAAAGGCACTTGTCCTGCCTTAATTCCTCATTTTACAAGAATGTCGAGTTTTACTTCTTCTCTAATGGGTTGATCTACATACTGAATAAGAACATTTTCTTGTACACACTGAACAAACTCTCTGCATCCAAGCCCTTAACACTATGGCAGTTTCAGTCTTTGTTTGGAAAGTTAAAATCCCCTAGCATTACAACCCTATTATTTTTACGGATATCTGAGATTGCCATACAAATTTGTTTTTCAATTTCCCGCTGACTGATCGGGAGCTAAAGATCAATCCCAATTAGATAATCATCCCTTGCCTGTTTCTCAGCTCCATCCATAAAACCTCACCGGGTATCTTCCCAGGATAATCCTCCCTAAGTGCAGCCGTAATGTTATCCTTAACCAAAATGCCACCTTCCCTTCTCTTTATCCCCCTTTCTGTCCTTCCTATACCCTGGAATATTAAGCTGCTCGTCCTGCCACTCCCTGAGCCACATCTCTGTAATAGCTATGATATCCCAACAATGCCCTGAGCTCATCTGCCTTACCTGTCAGGCCTTTTGCATTGAAATAAATGTAGTCTAATATATCAGTCTTACCTCACTCTCTGCCTTGCTTTTACCTGCCTTGACTATTTAACTTGCCCAGTTTTTCTAAAGTAAACCAACCTCAAACTTGTCTCTTTTCTCATTATCTGCTGGTCACATTCCCCTTTGAGAATATTCTGCTCCCTCTCCAAGGCATCTTTAACCCTGGCAACACTCCATTCTGATGTCTCGCTGTGACCCATAGAAACGTCTATCTGTGCCCCTGACTAGAGAGTCCCCAGTCATTATCGATTGCTTAGAAACTGACATACCTCTCATTGCAGTAGACCCCTGTTGTTCCATTGTGGAATCACATCTGATATTGAACACTGTTATGAGTTTTGCAAGTACAGTCTGGTTGGGCCATGCATTCTCAATGGCAACACTTCTACCAGTCAGAGACCACATGCTAACCAATCAGCACTCTCCTCTCATATGGCATTAGTGTTGTATACCTTCTTTTGGTATTTCTTGTGAATTGTCCTAATTAGTGTCAGGCAAAACGCTTTGGCAAAATATGTCTTTTTTCAACAAATACCGACTAACCTCAGAAATGGTCATTTGGTTATTAAATCACATGTTACAAAGTGACGAGGGCATGTTTTTACTTTGGGATTTAATGCACTGTGCATGAAAGCAGCAAGTGAAGGTTGTGACGGCCCTAAAAAAAATGCAGACGCAGCAATGTTAGTCTGCGCCCATCACCATTGAGGTATGTTCATTAATAAATCTGGACATACCTAAAGGGTTTTACCATCTGTTGCAGAATAATGGGCAGATAATATCCAAAACACAGACAGCGCCACTCATAGAAGGAAAGATTACTGCAGCACGAAATTGTCATGCCACAGCATCCTTGTAGTCCATCAGCAGTACATGTCTGCTACATTGGGCAGTTTGCAAAGCGCCTCTGTGCCAAGTAGCTGTGGAAACTATGCTCACAAGTCAAGCAATTTCATCAATTCCCATGGAAAGAACATCAGCCAAACAGAGTACAATCATCACTTGGTAGATTTCCCTCATGTGTGGGGTATTATAACTGCGACCCATGTAGCCACTGGGGTACAAGCCCCAAGCATATGCAGATAGAAAAGACTAGTGTTCAGTTACTATGCTAGGATTTAATCACAAATCACAATTACTCGTGCAGTCAGGATGTCTTCATAATGCAGTGGCTTACAGCACTCACATTATTTGAAGAAGACAACAGTGAGATTTTGTACATCATAAATTTTAACCACGTTATATTTATAATTCTTAAGGTGTAACACACAAGGTATTCCAATCATGTGGGAGAGCCTTGATAGAACAGACAGCATTGTCCTAACCATTAATGTTAATATGTTCATAAATTCCTAAATGAGGGCTTTGCTTTGTAGAATTTCCTAGCAAATTGCTTTAATTTATGTTTTTGATGTGTACATCTCACTTTTACTTCATATTTATGTTTCTGCTTTGGTTCACTTATGCATTCACAGCATCTATGACTGCACCAACATCATAATATCTTCATTAACTACTCACAATGGTCACGTGGCTTCCCTCCTCCTTAACTTCCAACTGCTGCCAATTAATGGAGTGTTATGGATCACTTTATGAATCTGTGGTCACCAGCAGCTGGACTGAGCCCAGCTAAACTGGTTTCACTTAGGGCTGTCATAACCATTAGTGTCAGACATAGAGAGAGACATCCCCCAACAGTCTGGTCTGGATTTAAATCCAAATCACAATAGATTTTGAACAAAATATTTACCCTGTTTCAAAGCTGCATGCATTTTTAGAAAATCATTTGCCATTTGTGGAATTAGGCTTCAAGAATGGTATAATAATTGATCAACATAAAAGATATATGTTTTTGTTTTACAAAACTAGGAATATGTTTGTGTACACATGTATTGTGTATTGTCTGCACAGTCTGTTCTTGCTATTGTCATTGACAGAATGACATTTGCAGATCAGGAAATAATGACACTCCAGTGTTCTAATGTTGAGATGGGTTCCTTGCTACTTATTCTTTGCTTTCTCAGAAGAAGGAACCATGACCATTTTCAATCTTCCCTGTTATTTAAATGCTTTCAATTCTGGCATCAGTCTTGTACATCATTTTTGCAGTTCGTCTATGGTTTCTATATCCTAATAAAATGAAACCACTAGAAGTCAAGTAGCAGAGGGCCTGCTCACAAATTCATGCTATGTGGAGTTTGAATAGCTAAAGAAGTTCCATTTTAACCTGCTTTGTCTACAAATGCAGAGCTTTGTGCCAAAATATACAGCGTAGATCACGTGAGGAAATAAATGTATGAAAAATACCATTTTCAATTGGTTTACCTCTTACACTGAGCTGACAGTGTACAGGAAAAGGCATTGAAAAATGTTGTGATTTAAACATCAGAAAGGCCAGTAATTTTTTTTCTGTTTTTTGTGTTGTCTTCAGGGACTGCATTACAGTCCACCATGACGTTAATGAAGTCAAACACATTTTCTGTGTTTTCATGTTGCAGAGTGAAATCCTGGGGCCTCTCTGTGACCTTTGCAGCTATAACCAGGGGAACAAGTGGGAGTGTGAATGGGCATTTGTCAGACGCCTCACAAATCACTTTTGCAATCAATGCCTCAAAAATGCTAGAGATCACCCAGCTGATTTTATGAGGCTCATACTGCACAGGTAGCACCTTGACATTCACAAAACAACATTGTCCCTTGGACTTTCCTCCCACCAGAAGTGACAGCCTTTTGGTGCCATCCGTGACGGAGGTGTTCAAACCATAGGTGAGGAGCATAAGAGCCAAGAGCACATCAGGTGGTATAAGAGTACTAGATAGGCAACATAGGAGTCCCCTTGATCTTATTTGCTAAGCAGCTTTTCATTTTGGATACTAGTGAAGGTGATGGCTCCTCAGGGAAATGCAGGTAGAGCCAAGGGTGTGACACCACAGATGGCTCAGCTGTACAGATGGGGTGAAAGAAAAGTAGGAAGTGATAGAGACAGGGGATTTACAATTCAGGAGACAGAATGGGTATTTCCATGGTAGATGATGTATTGCCATGATGGTGTGATGCCTCTCCTGGTGCCAGGGTTACAAATATCATGGAGCAGCTTTTGGACATCCACCTGGGGGAGGGTGAACAATCAGTGGGCATGATCCACATTGGTGCCAATAACATAGCTAGGAAAAGGAATGAGGTCTTGAAAACAGATTTTGGAGAGTTATAAAGGGAATTAAAATGCAGCACTTCAGCTGTTCACAATATATATCAATAATTTGTTTGTGGGAACCAAATATAATATTTTCAAGCTCACGGGTGATGTAAAAATAGTTGGGAACTTGAGTTGTGAAAAATGACAAATATGGCATTGAGAGAACTTGCATAGACTTAAACAGTGGGCAAGAATAGTGCAAATGGTGTAGAATGTAAAAAATGTGAGGTTATCCACTTTGCTCAGAAGAACTGTGTGCAGATTGTTTATTAAATGGTAAGAGATGGAAAGTGGAGATGTGCAAAGGAACCGGCATGTCCTGATCAGTAAGTTACTGAAGATAAACATGCAGGTGCAGCTGACCGTTAGGAATGCCAGTAGTATGTTAGTAGCAAGAGAATTTGTGTACAGAATTATCTTGCTGCATTTGTGTAGAATCTCAGTTAGACTGCACCCAGAATACTGTGTGCAGTTCTGAACCCCTCACCTTAGGAAGAAAAGTTTTCCATTGAGGGAGTGCAACAAGTCACCAGACTTGTTCCTTAGGATGGTGGTCCTGTGTAAAGAGATTATGAAAGCTGATGTGTATTCTTTAGCACTGCAAAGAATGAGAAGTGATCCCATTGAAACCTGCAAAATACTTTAGAGATAGACAGAGTAGATGCAGGTTAGATATTTCTCCCAGCCTGAGTATTGAGAAACAGGCCGCAATTTCAAATAAGGGAGGCGCTACATATGATTGAGATGAGGAAGGATTTGTTTACTTAGGGAGTTGTGAATCTTTGAAATTCTGTACCTCAGAGGGTGTGGATTCTCAGTCATTGAGTATGTTTAAACTGGATATGGACTGATTTCTATCAGCCAATGAGGTAAAGGGAGATGGGGAGAGTGTGCAAGAAAAGTATTGATGTGGATAAGGTTGTTAAGAAAGCATATGGTGTTTTGGCTTTCATTAACAGGGGGATCAAGTTTAAGAGCCGCGAGGTTACGCTGCGGCTCTACAAAACCCTGGTGAGACCACACTTGGAATATTGTGTCCAGTTCTGGTCGCCCTATTTTAGGAAAGATGTGGAGGCTTTGGAGAGGGTGCAACGGAGGTTTACCAGGATGCTGCCTGGACTGGAGGGCTTGTCTTACGAGGAGAGGTTGACTGAGCTTGGACTTTTCTCTCTGGAGAGAAGGAGGAAGAGAGTTGACCTGATCGAGGTGTACAAGGCATGGATAGAGTCGATAGCCAGAAACTTTTCCCCAGGGCAGGATTGACTGCTACGAGGGGTCATAGTTTTAAGGTGTTAGGAGGAAGGTATAGAGGAGATGTCAGATGGAAGTTCTTCACCCAGAGAGTTGTGAGCGCCTGGAATAGTTTGCCAGTGGTAGTCGTGGAAGCGGAGTCATTAGTGACATTTAAGTGACTGCTGGACATGCACATGGACAGCAGTGAATTGAGGGGAATGTCGGTTAGGTTATTTTATTTTTGGATTAGGAATATTCCACGGCACAACATCGTGGGCCGAAGGGCCTGTGCTGTGCTGTACTTTTCTATGTTCTATGTTCTATGGATGAGTAATCATAATGGTGAAGCGGTCTCAAAGTGGGTAAATCCTTACTCTTGTTCCTGTGTTCCTCTCCTTCTACTGCATTCCCTATTCTGATGGCAGAAATGGCACGAGTTTGCCACAGAGTTTTGGATTATCTGAATTTGACCCAACGTGATTTCACTGAAGTACAAGCTTTTTTAATTTAGTTGCTTCATTCTAAGTAAAAATCTGATTTGCTAGTGTGACATAATCATGGGGCACTGCTGAAAATTATGTTTAAGTGATGTTACTTGGATAACATTGCTTGCTCAAGAGTGACGTGATCAAATCAGACCACTTGGGTCAGGCAAGTTCAAAGCAAGGTTTTGTTAATCAGCATTAGTTATACTCAAAGCATCTTCGGCGCCAGGCCTCATCAGTGTAACCATGGTGTAGCATGACATTGGTAGAAGTCCTCATGCTTTGGTATTTTAATTCAAATGCAGTCCATTACTGCTACATTCTGAACCTCATTATACTAAAGGAAGATGAATCGGACTATTAACATTCTGAGCAGCCAATGAGATAGTCAGATATAAACTGCCGCCACACATATATGATTTACCACTGCTCATGTTCCATTAACAGTTACTCTCTCATAACTATATAATAAATAAAGAACACAAAATATTGCTGGACTTAAATGCAAATAAGCCACAAAATTCTTTTTTTTAAAGGGACAGCTGGCATTTGGAAGCTCACTGCCACTGAGCAGTTTAGATGAATCAGAACTCAATTAATATTGATTTATAAGCAAACTGTCAACCCTTTGTAGTAATTAAAATTTTAAAAGTTTTACTGCAGTGCCAAATCAAAACCTATGAAGCTTAACATTTGGAGAGCAGAAGTGGCTGTTAGCAATACTTGTAGTGGTTTTATTATTGAGGTCATTTGTAGAGTTGCAGACGGCAGAAAATGTATTAGGTGGAATCAGTGGTTTGGATCCACATTATTCACAGTGCACGTGTACAGAAAGTTGGCCTGGCAGCCTGAAATAATGATTCTCTTAAAGCTCCAGTTTTCGGTTTGCCTTTAAAATACAGATTCAATAGTAATGTTCAAAAGACAATTGGATAAATAATTGAAGGAGGTAAAAGAAAGACAATGGGAAGAACAGGGAAGTGGGGTTAATTGGAGAGTTTTACAAAAGAGCTGGCAGATGTGTTGGGGCAACATGGTGTAGAGCTGGATGAACACAGCTCATCCAGCTCTACACCTTGTTATCTCAGATTCTCCAGCATCTGCAGTTCCTTCTATCTCTGAGACATGTTGGGGCAATTGGTCTCTGTGCTCTTTCGTTCTATATTAACAAATTTATCGTTAAAAACTCAAAGTGTTTTACAATAAGCAATTTTGAAACTATTTTTGTTGTTGTTATAGGAACATTTTAAGTCTTTGTGATTTGACCTGTTTATTTCTGCTGTAGTCTTTTCTCTAAATCTTCATCTCCACAATCTATTGCCTAGAGCTAGTCTGGTTTCCAATGCCCTTATAACCAGTCTGTGGGAGGTACCTCACATATAGCTGTCACTTCAAATGAGCAGTTTTCTCCATTGTTAGTCCAACATGGAGAAACTTGAATACTCCTACAACCGTTGTCTTCCCTTAGAACGTCTTTTTAGGTTTAATGCAGTTATCATTCTGTCACAGGGCGCTAATTTCTACGGAGATCTTAATGCTTATTGCATTTTTTTTAATACACTTAAGCCATTGGAAGTTTATGGCAAGGACTGGAAATATAGATTAAATAATACAATATTATAGTTACACGTATTCCTGAGTTCTGTTATTAAATAGAGTCCTTCATTCCTTTGTGTTATATTGTCTTAAGTGTGTTTGTTGTGTATATATAATGTACATGTGATCAAATGGTGAACAGTTCCTAATCCAAAACTTAGAAACTGTTGTGTTTCTATAGTGCAATACCAAAGAAAAAGAGAGTTGCTGTCACTTTGTGACTTTGAAGCAGTTGTATTTGTAGTATGCCCCAGAGAATACATATGGCCATCTTTCCTTTCACCTCTGTACACTTGCAGCCCCTTGGCTTTCTTGCCTTGAACTCACAGTTTTGCTCACTGTGCGATATTGTTTGGAATGAAAAGCAGTGCGGCTCCTCCTTTTTCAGCTCCCCTGCAAAAGGAGACAGGTGCTATTGCACATTCTTTACGTTAAAAGGAAGAGTCCCATTCACATCCAACACTTAAGTGAGCTATGAGTTCAACAATTTCTTTTTATTACTTCAGAAAGGTAGCCTTCATCTGTCAATTGCACAAGAAAGAGTAGTTGAGATGAAAAATTCACTGCTTAGAGGTGCGCGTTTACAGAGCAGTACCCTGCATTCTGCCTGACACATACTACAGTATTCTAATGACTGGCTTTAAGAAAGGTTAGTGATAAGGAGTGAGCCTTTGACAAACAAGCAACGAACTCCTTGAACGAACTGCTGTCTGAAGAACACTGTAAGTTAACCAACACCAGATGGACTGCAGCGGTTCAAGAAAGCAGTTCACCACTGCCTTTTCTAAGGGTAATTAGGGATGGGCAATGAATGCTGGCATTACCAATGATGCCCACATATCAGAAATGAAAAAAAACAGGTTCAATATTATGTTACTGAGTTGTACTCTGCTTCGTAACACCTATGCTACCAGGTCTTGTAAAATATGTACATTGCTGCAACAGTGGCAGATGAAATTTAGTATGGATACATCTAAAATATTGTGCAAAAGAAGAAAAAAATGGGTCGCGTAAATATTCTAGCTAACTTGGAATCAATTTAAGTGTCATATTTATACGTTACACATACCATTGATTCACAACAGAGAAGGTAGGTTCTGGATTGGCAGAATAGCTGCCCTCACTCAAACTTACTCTGAGACATTGTCAAGAATATTCTCTTAAATTATCATGAGACATTATATTCACAGAATGATGAATGCCCATAATCTACCAGGTACATAGGGGGAATTTTCTGTTTTTACAACTCGGTAGCATTATGATTTTATTTATTTCAATGTCAATGAATGGACATAATTATTTTTTCAGTCCTAACTGAGTGAGTTTGCTGTCTAGGGCTTTATCAGCTTAATTGATACTCATGCAGGCACTCAGCACATGTTGGTAATAATAGTACCTCCCACTGGTTTAACTAAAACAAATTGACAATCAAGCAAGAGGCAAAGATGTTGATCCAGTTTAGGAGTGCTAGAAAAATGTAAAAAAATTAAACAGACCAGTAAACTTACACAATTCATTAATGTGGCCAATTCCAGATTTGGAAAGATTGTTCTAGATATATATCAGTGGAACCCAGGAGATCTTATATTGTTATGGTCATCCAGCTGAACTAGCTGGTATTTTTTGGGTAAATTCACAATCAGCTATACTTCATCTTGCTATTAGTCTAAGTTGCTGATATCATAAGGGGAAGAATGCCCAAGTGAAGTCTTAGGCACAAGGTAGACATGGTCTCAGTGAAACAGATTATGTTTATTACACATTACTTAATAGCTAGTTACGTTACATCTGAGATTCATGATGGTCTCATCTGAGACATCATTTTCAATTTCAGAATAAGTTCATATTACTATAATGAAACTATTCTTACACAGCGTTGGCCAGAACGCAGAACTGGTTAGCTCCTCTCATGTCAAGTCCTTTATGGATATTTTCCTATCAAACCTGTTCACAGATGTTATTATACTCCCAGAACAAATGGGATTGAACCTGGGTCTTCAGGCTCAGAGGTAAGGGCACTGCCACTGCTCCAAGAGAGCGTTTCATAACCTGATGGTTGGAATCTATCATATGATGTCATTTAACCCTTTGAGTTACTCTGTCTTATACAACAGGAAAGCCTCTGCAATCCATCTCTTGTAGATTACAAATGCTAATACTGCTAAACCATGCAGTGCCTCAAGTAATTGACCAATGCTGCTTTACATATTTCACCATCACCTTCCTCAACTGTCTGTCTCAGCATTACATGTTCAATCTTCTTTGCCTCTTTGAAGCCAACTTCTAGACTTCCTGTAATTTTAACATTTTACATAATCAAGTCATTTGCTTTGTGTATAATTATGATTGCAATAGACATGGAGGAAGCTGCTGTTTTTCGTAGCCCCATGCTTCCTCGACAACCTTTTGCTCTCACCACATTGTCAGTAGATGTGCCAAAAGTAGATCAAACAACTAGTTAGCCAGTCACTGTAGCAGTAAATGTGGTCAAACAGATTGTAGATTGTCAGGAAGCCATAACATTATGCTGTTACAAACCCAGAAAATGCTGGAAAAACTCAGCAAGCCTAGCAGCATCTGTGGAGAAAGAAACAGAGTTAACATTTCAAATCTATTTTGCCTGTATTACACTGTTACTTCAATCCCACAACATGAAACAGCTAACTTCATTTATTGCTCAAATGATGCAGATAACTTTACCCTTAACCAGAGGTCGACTGTGACTTTTCAGGACCAACAGTGACTGTCCTGGGGACTTACATGATTTTGCATGATAGACAACAAAAAATGATCTGGTTAGATCAGCCATTTCCTTTGATGTACCATATTACAGCAGGGTGAACAAATGGCCCAGACATTGTTTATGAAGCCAATATTGTAGCACATGAAACTGTAGTAATCCCAGTGTGGCACACAGAGCAGTGATGGTTGATTTGTGATAATCAGTGGTAGCCGGCCTATTTTTCCACTTGCAAGTTGATGAAAGCTCATTTAATAATTCAGTTTCAAATGTGAATTTGAGTACATATATAGGGGAACTTTTACATTTAGCTGTGGATTCAAGCCGTAGCAAATATGTGATCTATCTATGCAACGGATATAGGGTTAGTTATCATTCCATCAAAGACACGTTTCTCATGGAATCCAAAAAAGATGTATGCAAACACTGGACTTACAGGTGTTCCCATGATATTCATGGAGTAAAATAGTTTCAAAAAGGATAAAATACTGACTAAAAATGGTCAGAAAAATCAGTTGCCCACACAGGTTAGCCAATCTTCTTGAACTAGGATGGAATAAACGAGATTGCCTGTATCAAAATTAATGCTTTTGTCAAAAGGCACAGAAACTATTCAAGAATGAAGAAACCTCATCTCCTATTTTGATTTACACCTTGTAAATTCCATATACTGGAGATGAAAGACATGGCCCACACTTATTAGGCTTCGAATCAAGGAACTCAAATATTGTAATAGTCAAACTAGCTGCTATTCAGAGAACCATGTTTGGCAGGGTAGAGTGAATTTGTAATTGTAATGAAAGTTCTCCATCTGTCAGCCTTTCAAGAAGGCAAAGTGCCCAGTGACAGAATTGATTGAAAAGTAACCTGAGAATTCATAAGGTGACTGAAATATTTGCTACTGGTGAGGACATAAGACAGCAATTACATAATCATGGTTTCATGTTCAAAGCCTAACACCTTATGTATGGTCAATAACTCATTTTTTTTTAATCTTCCTCTTGTACTGGATGTTATCCCTTTTCAAGATTGTGCCTATATGCATATATGTTTGATTTCAAAATCCTGGAATTCCTTCCCCAATGTCATTGAGGTCGATTTTTTTTTCTCCCTTATTTACAGAAATGCTCTTACACGTAATCGAACAGATTTTCTCCCATCACCAAGTCACCCCTGGTATTTTTTTGTCACATGAACCAACACCAGTAAATCACTCATGGTTCCAATTGAATAATTTATGTACAAAGCCTGTTAAGGGGAATGCAAACTATCAAAGGTGTGGGGGAGGTTGTGACAGTGGGAGGGGATATCATTGCATGTCTACTGACTCATTGCATGTCTACTGACAGCAAATGGACTGCAGCAGTCCAAGCAGGCAGCTCAAGGGCAACTAGGGATGGGCAATAAATGTTGACCCACCCAACGACACCTACGTTCTATGAGTGTATAAAAAGTAAGACAACTTTATTATTTTTCTTGTGGTTAGTAGGTAATAAAAGCCCTCTTTCTTTAATGCAAGTAAACTTCCAATTGACTCCTGTTATTTCTGATGAACGAGTTAATTTCATTGGAGAGAGGTGCAACTTTGTACTGAGAAGAACACAACAATTTGCTGTGGCCAACCTGAGGATGTTGTAGTGAGCAGCTGATACCCCTTTCTTTATCTGGTCACAACATACGTGACTAAAGTTTACACTAAGATGAGTCAGCATCCTAGTGGTACACGTTACTGCAGTGTCATCTTCTGGGTCAGTTCTTGACTTCAATTCTGGCTTCAGTTGGAAGGAAGGCTTTTTTTGCATGGGGACATGCGAAACAATTTGCTGTTCACCTTTTAACAGTAACTTGGAGGCATTCAATGTGCCAGCGAATGTAATTCAGCAAACATTTTGAAAGCCAGTTGTAATTGATAATGTAGGAGTTTTGTCTCTGGTGGAGCTTATGATGATGGACAGGTTTGCCTCACCCACAGCAAGATTGGAGCAGTTAGTATTTTAATTGCAGGAAAATCTATATTGATTTGAAAGTATCCGATTGTTCCATGGATGAATAAGCTCCTATTTAACAGGTAAATTAAGTCTTACCTGCTTGTATTAATTTCTTCCAGTATAAAATTGCATCATTGTTCCCTAAACATTTCATAATAGTCTTTAGTAAGCAATAGCAGATTTAGCAAACTAAGTCATTAGCAATTTTGGTTCCCTTTGTTTGCACTGCTTAAAGAGAGGGGACAAAGACTGGCAGTTTCATTTGTGCTCCACTCCCAACATTCATCTCTACCATTGATTCACGTAAGCGACAATAGAAAACTTCCCCGTTGAGCTTTAGATTTCTCCTTTCCACAGTAACTGTGCATTTGGTTGTTACCAGTTTGATTTGCCAGCCCTGTATCAAATCCTGCTTCTGCCCATACTGGCTTCATAGGGTAAAGAAGGCTAGCAGCAGTATTTCAAAGTTTCTTGATTGCTTTAGCTTTTATCATATACCATTTGGCTTTCACTCAATATTCCTTGACTTGTGTTACCAAAATTTCTCCCAATTTCAAAATTGGATAGGATCACTGGAAATTTAAGATGATGACAGCATTGCTCATTGTTACATTTGCAAAGGTACAGGAGTGCAGTGGTGTTGAAATTGTGCAAGAGAGTTCAGTTTTATTGTGGATGGGCAGAGAAGTAAGGAAGATCCTATCAGATCAGGTATGATCTTATTGACCCGCGGAGAAGGTTTGAGGGGTCAAATAGCTTACTTTTCTTTCATGTTCTTTTGTATTTATGTCCTGAAATCTGCTACTGCCCCATGATACTCACAGCACTAGCACTTACCACTGTCAATGCAATAACTTTTTGTGAATAATCAGAGACTTTTATCTGTGGCTTCCTTTAATTTTTGTTCCACTTAAAAATCACAGACCCATACAGCACTGAAAGTGTCTTGCACTGGATCTTTGAGAGGCCTGTCCAACCGTTCCCACTTCCCTGTCATTTCCCTATAGGCTGAGGCTATATTCCTGTATGTCCAGAGACAACACAGAGTGGAGCTGGAGGAACACAGCAGACCAGGCAGCATCAGAGGAGCAGGAAAGCTGATGTTTCAGGTCAGAACCCTTCTGCAGAAATGGGGTGGTTGGGGGATGTGAGGGAGCTCAGAAATAAATAGAGAGGGGGGTGGAGCTGGGGAAGGTAGGTAGGATGGTGATAGGTCAGTGCAGGTAGGCAGTGGAGGGAATTGGTCAGTGGGATGGCAGGGGTGGATAGATGGGAGAGGAGATGGACAGGTTGTGTCAGGTCAAGGAGGCGGGGCTGATTGGGAGGCTCGGACTTGGGATGAGGCCGGGAGTGGGGAGATTTTAAAACTGGTGAATTCCATGTTTAGACCATCGGGCTGTAGGTTCTTGAGATGGGATGAGGTGTTCCTCCTCCAGTTTGCAGGTGGTGTCACTGTGACACTGGAGGAGACCCAGGATCAGTGTCACAATGACACTGGGGTGAGGAGGGAAATATCTCTTTGGTTGTGCGGTCGGATTGTAGGTTTCGGAAGTGGTGGAGAATGATACATTGGATGTGGAGGTTGGTGGGCCTCCTCTATATTGATGAGACCAAGTGTAGCCTTGGAGGCCATTTTGTAGAGCATCTGTGCTCTATACACAACAACCGATTATCCCTTCCATTCGCCAACCATTTTGACTCCCCTTCCCACTCCCTAGGTGACATTTCCATACTGGGCCTCCTCTAGTGTCACAGTGACACCACATGCAAACTGGAGAAGCAACGCCTTATATTCCACCTCAGGAGCCTACGGCCCAATGGATTAAACATGGAATTCACCAGTTTTAAAGTCTCCTCACCTCCGGCCTCATCCCATATCCAACACTTCCTCTCATCCCTGCCTCCTTGACCTGACACAACCTGTCGATCTTCTCTCCTACCTATCTGCTCCTCCCACCTCACTGACCAATCCCCACCATTCCCTGCCTGCACTCACCTATCACCATCCCACCTATCTTCCCAGTCCCACCCCTCCTCTCTCTACTTATTTCTGAGCTGCCTCCTCTCCACTCCCCCACAGCTCCCCCCACCATTTCAGACGAAGGGTCCTGACCCGAAACGTCAACTTTCCTGCTCCTCCTATGCTGCCTGGCCTGCTGTGTTCCTCCAGCTCCACACTGCCTTGTCTCTGACTCCAGCATTGGCAGTTCTTCCAGGTCTGCATATCCAATTCCCTTTCAAGAGTTATCACTAGACCTTTCAGGCAGTGCATTTGCAAATACTCCAACTCACGACAGTGACAAGATATCTCCCCAACACAACACTTAAAGCAATGTACTGCAAATGCTGGAAATCTGAAATGAGCGCAGTAAGTGCTGGAAAAATTCAGCAAGTGTGGATTATTCTGTGAAAAGAGAAACAGAGTTTATGTTTCAGGTCTGAAGAAGGGTTGTGAAGGAGAGTTATATCAGATTCAAAATGTTAAGTCTATATCTTTCTCTGCAGATGCTGCTAGACCTGCTGAGTTTCTCCACCACTTACTATTGTTAACGCAGGATATAGTGAACATATTTGGCAGACCTGGCAGCATTGTGAAGAAAGAGGAAGAGTTAATGTTCCAGGGCATTAACTTAAATTAATAAATTATTAAAACATAATTAATAGCACAGGTTAGTTGTAGACATGTAATTTAGGACAGGTGTAGTTTACGATTAAGGTGTTTGATTTTGTTTGTTGTGGAAAAGAAAGGAATTAATCCAACTGCCCGCCCCCGATTATTTAAATTATCCATCTGAAGGAGAAGTTATGGCAATGCAACAGCACCCTCAGCACAAGTGAATTGATTTACATCCAGGCTGGATCAGCAAACATTTGCAAAGCCAAGCACAGAAACCAAGACTAAGAAAAGCCTTTCAGCGTTGGTTTGAATGTAATTAGAACTGGATTTACCAGGTTTTAGTGGGAACTGCTTTGTTTTGATGTAATGCACTTACAAGGATAATTGAAACTGTAATCAGCTTATGCTACTTTTAGGTAGAGTTGAAGCTGTAATTTCGTGAATAACTGCTACTGCCATGGACCATTGGGAAATGGGAGCACATCGTTCAGGTGCAGGGATCAGTGTACCTGACATTCCATCCATTCAAATTAGCAGAAGAGCCTGCAATCCAATTTCCAGCATGTGTTCCCACTGTGTCAAGCTCTTTACAATTTTAACCACTTTTAATTTATATATCACAATGAAAATATAACCAATTTTTTCTTTAAAAGATGTGTCGATGAGATAGCTATCACAGTTTTCTATTCAGCATTTTCAAATGCTGTTGCTTTCATCTGAAGAGCTTTATTTATTGCATCTAAAAAAGGATAGTGACATGATTTGTCCTGTAACATTACATTATCAAGAAACCTCTAGAGAGACTTTAATCAAGGAATGTGCATTACAAATGACCTCTGCCCATTCTGCTGGATGCTGCCAATACCATTGAAACTGTAAACCAGGATGAGTCATTCAGAAGAGACAAGGAAAGAGAGAAAACAAAAAGAAAATGAATCATCCATCTCATGATAATCCTCTCATTGTAGAGTTTGAATAATGTCACCTCGATTGGACTTACTTTGTCTGTCACCTCTGATTGCATTTGCACCTTTTATCTGAGCAAACCTTCAAATTATTGTGAGATTTTATCAAGCAAGAATGAATGCAGGTCTGAGGAAAGGTCTGTAATTAACAGAAAAGGTAGTGTTAAAGCCTGGTTTCTGATGTCACACAATATTTTCTGGCCAGATTCACTTTTGGCTAGGAGCAGATTGGTAGACTGTTTGGCATTTCAGTGTATCAAAGCCACTGAGATTTGGGGCAGAATCTTGTGAAGGTATCATAGGCTCACCTGCCAGCCGGAGAGCTAGTGAAACACCTGTGTTGCCGCTTCACATGAAGGCATGAGCCAAGCAGGTAATGCCAACGCCAGTGGCAGGTCTTACACCAGGATTAGGACCCCAATTATAGAATCCCTGCAGTGTGGAAACAGGCCTTTCGGCCCAACAAGCCCACTCCGACCATCAGCGCATTCCACCTAGACCTATCCCCCTATAACCCACCTAATGTACATATCCCTGAACACTACGGGCTATTTAGCATGACCAATCCACCTAGCGTGCACATTTTTGAATTGTGGGAGGAAACCCACTCAGATGCGGGAAGAGGATGCAAACTTCAGACAGGCAGTCGCCCGAGGCTGGAATTCTGGGTTCTTGGTGCTGTGAGACAGTAGTGCAAACCACTGAACCACTGAGCTGGCCTGTCCGTGACCACCCTCCCCATCTCTGTTTGTGGGAGTTGGTGGGGGTGGGGTGGGGGCGAGTGGGTGGGGTTCTCTGTATACCATGAACTTGCAGTTGATCCAAGACAGGCACCCTTTGTGCTCAACAGCGTCATCTGGCTGCTGCCAGAACATCAGAGACTGGACTCCAGGATCAAGGAGTGGCTCAGGCCAAGTGTAGGTAATATCTAGAGGGGTTTCATTGGGTGGGCGTATGGTGTAGCTAGGTCATCGACAAATTGGGGAGGGCGGGCAGGGGAGGGAAGGAAGCTTGAAATGAGGGTTCCTTTCCTGATGTTGTGCCCCTTAATTAGGCATTGAACGCCTTAGATTGAGGGGCTCTCCCCAGCCCCAGGGAGCAGACAGGTTGGCCACACAGCATTACCTTTCCCTCATGCCAGATGGTGACAGGCTCACCTACCGTTGGGATGAGGCCCTAAAATAGTCATTAATTGGTGATTTAAGGACCTCAGTTGGCAGTGGGGTTGGAACTGAGCTCTGACCATAGATCTTCCTTCCTGTGACCTAATTCTGCAAGAGATGGTAAAGGAGCTGTGTTGACGTGCGGTCACCATAACTGAGCAAACAAGAATCCACCCTTGAATCCTATAAAGCAAATACACAAACTACATAATCCAATTCCATTACACCCTGAAATGCTGTTAACAACATATGAGTTGATTGACTATGAGACATAAGGCAGCAGTTAGACTGACAGCAGATTCTGGTCCCTAGGTTTTCCTATTGGCTTGCTGGTGGCCCACTTGATAATGACCTTGGTTGACCTTCTGACCTCAAAGTCACATGATGGAGGCGGAGTGGGCCTGTCCCTGTGCATTTGCGCTGAACTGAGGCCAGAAGTCACTGTGGAAGACCTACTACGATGGCACATACAGACCAGTCCCTGAATTAAGAAATGACATAACTTGGAGGCAATTGCATTGGATGCTCTGTGGTCACACTTCTTAGAATCTAACCCCACACCCCAACCCCTAACTCTAAACCTCGAGTTTATTACACGAGTACCACCCCCACCGTTTACCTTGATAACAATGAAAAGACATGAAGTTGCAAGTCATTCACCAGCCACCACAATAAATCCGTTTCCATTCCTTTGTGAAGAAGGTATATTGTACGTTCATATATATATGTATGTATGTGTGTATGATTATAGAGTGAAGGACACAAATTCAATGTCAGTCAGTGTGTAATGAGATTCATCATTGTGCGAGAAAAGAAATGAAGAAATTTCAATATTGAAGAGAACTCCAAAAGGACTGTCACAGTTTTCAGGCAGGATTCTCTGCAGTCAGAATTCAACTTTTGACTTTTTCATTGAGTATTGTAATGTGAGCGGTTGAACTAACCTGACATTGGTGACAGGAATAATTTTCTTTTGCACTGACTCAATTTTTAATACTCAAGTGAGAGAACTCATTTATTCAAATTCATATTGAGAATCACAGATTGTCGTTGTATGGAGGTTCTTTTATTCTGAGCTCTATTGGTTCTATTCAGTGAGATGCTTCTCCTCAAGTGGCTTTCCAATTATTGCTCTCACAGCATTGTGATAGGAAGGTGACAAATTCAACTGTTACACTGCATGCACATTCCTTGGATAAGATGGGCTGCTTTGAGAAATGTGCAGTCTCTGGTGGATCTCTTCCATTACTTAGCATGGGAATGCAAATCTCTGAGGATTCTTTGCTATCTGCGGAACTTCGTTTAACTATCTATTGATTTTTTAAAAAAGAATGTTGCAAAAGGCTGGTTTTGAAAGAGTTCCATTCATTTTCCCAATCTTATCTGCATAAAAACCCCACTTGGTTTAAAATACCATTCTCGAAATAACTTAATGGAACACAAAAATGATTTAGTTGCTCTCTAAGCAGACAGGATGAGGTGAGGAGGCACTCCACATTCAAAGATTTGGTTTCCTTGGTGATATTTTTGATTGCAACTTTTAAAGAAGTTGGCATAAAAGAGACAAGAGTTCTTTGGCATAGCAGAGTGTGGAGCTGGAGGGACACAGCAGGCCAGGCAGCATCAGAGGAGCAGGAAAGTTGACGTTTCAGGTTGGGACCCTTTTTTTTAGCTTTCCTGCTCTTCTGATGCTGCCTGGCCTGCTGTGCTCCTCCAGCCCCTTACTCTGTTATCTCTGACTCCAGCATCGGCAGTTATTACTATCTCTGAGGAGTTCTTAGGCACTTGTGCTAAAAATGCATAAGAATCTGGAAAGCTGTGCACATGGGCCAGAGGCACTAATGAACTGTGTGTTTTCCCAGAAGTGGCTGAACCATTATGTTGTTGATTGGTTGGATGAAAAGAAACTTTGGGAAACGATCATGATCTGAGGGAGAGAGGATTCATAGGAGTATGTCTTGTTGACTATAATTATAGCTGCGACCTCTAGAGGTGAACGTTGCTATTAGATTGACGTAAAAAACTGCCCTGTGTGAATAAATATGGTGCCACATTTGTGCTAGGAGTGATGCGAATACTGGCGGTTATGTAGGACCGATCTTTATTTTTCTGAGTATGTAATTTTTTTGAGAAGGGCCAACTCTCACTTGTCTCTTGACACACGAACAATGAGGGACATGAATTTGACTGGGATAATGCAGCCGTTATTGCACAGGCCAAACAGAGACATACCAGGAAATTCCTGGAGGCCTGGCATTCTAACTGGAACTCCATCATCAAACACATGGAATTAGACCCTGCGTACAAACCACTGAGAAACAAAACGGGAGGTGGGACCAAGCACCCCAACAAACCAAGGCAAATAATTAACAAGCGGGACAGAACACCAATGCTTCACCAGAGGCGCACTGACGATGTTACCCTGCAGGGTGACGAAACGTTTGCACCAAACCCACTGGCTCAGTGAGTATGTCTACATCTACAAAGTGCTCTGAATTTATTGGATGGGGTGCTGCCTGAGAAATGGACATTTTGGAATCAAGCCATCTGTGGAAACCACACCTTAGATGGACCTACTGAAACATAATATTAATGCACATCCAGATTCACAGTCTCCGAACTCTTAACAAAGAGAAGAACCAGTTCATCAACAGTAAGTAATTCGCTCAATATCCATTCCCCAATGTGTACCAATGGCTTCTAACTTTGAATTGTTTACATTGGCAATGGAAATATTGATCAGATGGTCAGTCATGTGACTGAATTTGACTTTAAGTTATATATTTTACTTACTCTTAGACCTTGCTTGGAACAAAAAGCAGTGAGAAATGGACAGAACCAGAAGTTCCTTGTGTGGGCCTCTCCTATTTTTACCAGCCTGAACATCTCCTGCTGTTTTTGACTATCCAAGTGCCACAGGAAGTCAGAATTTTTAAAGAATTCAACCCAGGCGCTGTTGTCTCTGGAATAGTATATAAATTGTTCCTCTCCAACTTTATACCACCTCGTTATCGAAACCAGCAGGACCATAAAGCTTGTACCAAAGTTATTGGACTTATAAAAATATCACTCTATCTATCCTCTCACTTTGTAATTTATTTCTGTGTGTATTAACTCGAGGTTGTGTATGTCCAAATGTTGGATCAATTTTATTAAATTATTCAAACTGGGTTAAGTCCAATAAATACAGTCCCCCTTTCATTTCACAAACTCAAGCAAACCCATCTGTTTATGTCTCCTGTAGTCTCAGTCTGTAAATAATTAAACGCTGACTGAATTGGGGAACATATCTCTAAAACATAAAACTGTTGCAGTCAAATGAGGAGTGGAAAATGAGGGGGAGACCTATCACCAGCTCTCCATAGCAGATTGTAACTGGTGTATCAACCATTTCAAGTGAAATTAACCATTTTATTTGAAGTTTCTATTGCCTATTGATCCATGTGCAATTTCCATTGGTTCTGATTCATTTTAAAGTAAAAGCTACAAAAAGGGGAGCCTTGTTGGCAGTTTATTCATTTGGGAGGCATTCAGTGACTTTGATGATTTTGGTGTATGGTTTCCCTTCAAGGATTGTAATAAAATGTTCAGCTACCCAGCTGGCAGTGCTACAGTGTTATCATCTGCCTTGAGAGGTTCCTTAGGAACACAGGTTGTTGATGGGGTGCCACATCAGGCAACATTCAACACGCTTCATGGACTCAACACATTCACATCAGAGTCCATTAATTAGCTTCCACTTTGCCACATTGTCATCCATCTTTGTCATTTTGTCCAATTTAGGGAACACCAGCATCTTAATTTAAGAGCCTTGCTTAGTGGGCATCTGGCATGCCGGGCTTTGGTCTGAGATGTAGTTTTATTTTCACGGCAATCTTTCCTTTTCCTCACTTTGTTCTCCCAATAACAAGCATATTTCTCTCAGATGCACACATAGCTGTTTGTACTTCCATTAAGTAGAGTTAGTTTACCTAAAGATATTAGTTGAAAACTGACAAAAATAATTTCTGGAAAAATGATCTGCTAATGTAACTCCAAATCAAAATCTTCAAGAGAGATGAATAGGCTAGCTGCAGATGCTGAAGGATCTCAGATGCCTATTTCCTGATAGTGCGTATGGAGGCCTGGGCATGACAATATGCCTGGAGCGTCTTGTGCTCCTGAATATATAGACGAGCATGAAGAGTAGGTGTAGACCGCCAAAATCTCGCTGAGATTGCAAAAGGAACTGAACTGGGTGGATCTTCCAATAACCTGATGGTAGTGTCTAATCATCTATTGGTAGATTTTTAAAAACTCCATTCAAATTCTGAAATGTTGTGGTGGGATTTGAACTTTGGATCTCTAAATTATTAACTCACGCCTTCAATTATTCATCCAAGAAATTGCAAAGCACTTTTTGGTTAAAACAAAATGCACCCCAACTTCTCCCACGAGGGAGAGACAGGACTCACTGCTAAATGATCCATTAGCCAGTTTATATCTCTGTGCTACTTAACTGCTAGAAGCAGTTAAGCTTTAGAAGAAGTTAAATTAGACTCAAAACATAAGCATTGTTTCTTTCTCCATAGATGCTCCATAGATGCTGAGTTGCTGTAAAACTTTCTGTTTCTATTTCATATCTCCAGCATCCAGAGAACCTTTCCTTTATTTGAGGAAAAAATAGAAAAGTTACCAAAATTAAAATTAGTTTCAGATTAGAAAAACCTTTCAATGCGTTGATTTCTAACTCAGAGATAGTAAGAACTGCCGATGCTGGAATCCGAGATAACACAGTGTGGAGCTGGAGGAACGCAGCAGGCTAGGCATCATCAGGGGAACAGGAAAGTTAACGTTTTGGTTTGGGACCCTTCTTCAGAAAAAATTCTAACCAATGTTTCCAATTTAAATTGATCTGTATGATATGGTTTGATGAAACTTTCTACTGTGGAATCCTCCCTTTCCCAGTGAAGTCATTGCAGTGTCACCACTGGTGAGATGATGTAATTACAGAGTTACTACCGATTATAAATGTTGAGTTAAGAATGGATTATGGAGTTGTAAAAATAAGGACAGAATTTAATATTAAAAATAGGGGCTGCAATTTGCCTGCATTCCTTAGCTCAAGTATTATCAGTTGTCTCCCAGCTTGTTTTTCCTTAGAGATAATGGGAACTGCAGATGCTGGAGAATCCAAGATAATAAAGTGTGAAGCTACCAGGCACCTTCCCCTGCAACCGCAGGAAGTGCTACACTTGCCCCCACACCTCCTCCCTCACCCCTATCCCAGGCCCCAAGATGACTTTCCATATTAAGCAGAGGTTCATCTGCACATCTGCCAATGTGGTATACTGTATCCACTGTACCCAGTGTGGCTTCCTCTACATTGGGGAAACCAAGAGGAGGCTTGGGGACCGCTTTGCAGAACACCTCCGCTCGGTTCGCAACAAACAACTGCACCTCCCAGTCGCCAACCATTTCAACTCCCCCTCCCATTCTTTAGATGACATGTCCATCATGGGCCTCCTGCAGTGCCACAATGATGCCACCCGAAGGTTGCAGGAACAGCAACTCATATTCCGCTTGGGAACCCTGCAGCCCAATGGTATCAATGTGGACTTCACCAGCTTCAAAATCTCCCCTTCTCCCACCGCATCCCAAAACCAGCCCAGCCTGTCTCTGCCTCCCTAACCTGTTCTTCCTCTCACCCATCCCTTCCTCCCACCCCAAGTTGCACCTCCATTTCCTACCTACTAACCTCATCCCACCTCCTTGACCTGTTCGTCTTCCCAGGACTGACCTATCCCCTCCCTACCTCCCCACCTATACTCTCCTCTCCACCTATCTTCTTTTCTCTCCATCTTCGGTCCGCCTCCCCCTCTCTCCCTATTTATTCCAGAACCCTCACTCCATCCCCCTCTCTGATGAAGGGTCTAGGCCCGAAACGTCAGCTTTTGCGCTCCTGAGATGCTGCTTGGCCTGCTGTGTTCATCCAGAATCACACTTTATTATCTTGTTTTTCCTTAGCCTGGTTATTTAGTTCAATCTTGATTCTTGTAGATGGACACAGATATATAACAAATATTTAATAAGAAGAGAAGGTACCGACATGGTACATGAATTCTGCTGAAATAGACAAAGCTGAAGCTGAGAGAGATCTAATCATAAATTTATTTCAGCTTCACTCTTGGCTATTTGCTACCCTTCAAGAAGAACCCATCTCACTCATTTTTTTTTCTCACAGTGTGCAATTGTTCATACTCACCTACATTCAGTTCTTTCATTAGTCTTATTAGCTGGTTCATTTTGTAGAATCTTGACTGCCCCTTAAGGTTTAGCTACTCCCCCACTGAAGTTTGAATGACATGAGTAAATGTGCATCTCTCTATTATCAGACCTGTTTATTGAAGTCCCACCCTTAAAGAACAAACTTCCATTTCAAAGTGCATTTCATAATCTTGGGATACCCTGTAGTGTTTCACAATCAATGAAGTTCTTTAGATATGTGGTCACTGATGTAATGCATGAAATTGAAACTTGTGTTTTACCACAGATGGGGAGAGGAAATACTTTAAGTAATCTTTGAGAGTCTTTCTCTATTTGAACTCAAAAAGAAAATGTTTATGGTGCTGCTATTGTTATAATATAGACAGACAGTCCTTCTATCTCTGCATTTGTAACACCGTAAATTAAAAACCTTCAAAGACCCCAATAGTTACTTCAATGATTTCTAACCAGACTTTTGAATAACTAATCTCAGACTTTGTGAATAATCTTAAACAAAATACTTAACAATTTATTAAATACACAATGATTTTAGCAGAGAAAAATTAAACAAGGTAAAGTTGATTAAACCCTATGCTTTAAACCCAAAACATTTGATTTCACCCAGACAGACAAACAAACACAGTTAAGGGATAAATAAAAGAACAAAACGAGCAAGATTACTTAAACCGTCTTTGGGATGTTGTTTCACAGACAAAGATATGGATCTCATGGTTGCTTTTCTGGAAATGTTGGTCAGGGTCACCTTTCAGTTTACTGGGGTATAGGTTGCAATTCTTCTAACTCAGCTTTCTACCCTCTGGGCTTCTAAAAACTAGATTAGGCATGGAGCTTTCAAATCTTCATGTTGTGTCATCACCAGCCACATTCATCTCCCAGAAAAAGCAGTACATGTGGTTCTGCCCTGATCGACTAATCATCTTTTCCTACGGCCTCAATCACCATTTAACAATTGCTGCCTGTATGAATACAGGGTCTCTTCCAGACTTGCCAGAACCTGAATTCTAGAGTCTAATCTCATTAATAAAAAAAAGTTGAGAGTAGAGTGGATACTGCAATTGTTCCTGAGTTGCAAGCTTTCTTGTATAATTCTTATAGAATTTACACTTCAGAATCACGAGAGTTTTATATTTAAAAGTTTTGGAACTCTTGTAGTCCAAATGTGATGAAGTCAAGATTTTGTAAAATGGAGCTTGTGTGGGAGGTACCTCTGTGTCAAGTATTGATCTGTAAATTGTTTATTTTTCTCTTTGTCTGTTTTAAACTTTTATATTTCTAAAAATGTATGCTTAAAACAACTAAACTAAAAAAAAGCAAAAAACGTGAAGAAGGAGCAATGTTTATCAATGGAGTATGTTTTTCGATGGAGTTTGTGTTTGTCAAGTTTCGATCTGTTCAGTGATTTTTTAAAATTTTTGATTAAAAACGTTATGTCAAAAATGCAAAGAAGGAGAGATTGTTTACATACAGGGCTTGTGGAGAGTCTACATGTGAACAGTTCTGGACAGAGTTTCTTTTTCATCCTGAGATTGAAAGCTGTATGTTGGATTATTTATGGAGGTGTTATTTTTTCATTTGTTCAGCTAAGTGTTTGATTTCTTTTTATTTTTTCCTATCTTTTTGCGTGCTTAATATTAAATTTGTGGGTAAGGAAAGGTAATATATTATTATATACAGCATGTTATTGAGAGCTTCCTTTTAGGTTTAATATCACTGAGGGCATCAGGAGATATTGAGTGTGATGACTAGTAGATTTAGTTCAAAAACCATACACCAGGTTTCAGTTCAACAGGTTTATTTGAAAACACAATCTTTTGGAGTCTCTCTCCTTCTTCAGGTGCTCTTGAGAGAGGAAGCAAAAAGACACAGAATTTAAAAGTAAAAGAGCAAAGGGTCATACACTGACGTGAATTAAACAGACCTAAGATGCTATTAAATCTTTAATCAGTTAGAAAGGAGATGCAGGTTTTGATTCATTAATATGCAAATACTTAAACTTCTGCCCAGAGATAAGTAAAGGTTTTATCAAAGAGGAGGTGACATGTCAGGTCAGACAATACATGTTAGGTGTGAGCCCTGTTTAGAATCTGGTTGTGTTTCGACTTGGAGTCAGACTTCTAAAGTAGGAATTTATAAAACACAACATTGACTGACTGACTGTCTACAAATTGTGTGCTTTTTGAATAGAATGTATCTGGAAATATAAATTAGCAAATGCAAATTCACCCTAAAGACGTGTGTGTGTGTGTGTGTGTGTGTGTGTGTGTGTGTGTGTGTGTGTGTACATGTGACGGTAATGTCCATGTGAAAGATCTGACATGCCTTGCAGAAGTTGCTGTGGCAGGGTTGCTTGGCGTTGTGGTCGATGTTGCCCTGAAGGCCAGGTAAGGTCTGTTTAAGGTTTGGCAGTTTTTTCAAGGCAAGAAGTGAAGGCGTAGGGAAGATCTTGGCAAGGTGCTCATCATCACCAATAATGTATTGAAAGCTGCGAAGAACATGGCGTAGTCTCTCCGCTCCCGGGAAGTACTGGACGACGAAGGGTACCTTATTAGACATATCCCATGCCTGTATTCTGAGGAGGTCAATACGTTTTTCAATGCGGCACATTGGAACTGGCGATCAATGAGTTGAGCATTGTACCTCATTCTTATGAGGGTATCCTTCAACACTTCCAGGTGTTCATCGTGTTCCTCTTCATCTGAACAGGTTCTGTGTTAGCATTGGGCCTGTCTGGCAGGGGATGGTTCATTTAATATGTTTGAGGTGGAAGCTGGAGAAGTGATTACACAGCAGGATCAGTCAGATAGATGGTTGATCATCAGGAAAGGTTAGAAGGTACTGTCTCCTGAAGCTATTCCTCTTTCAAATGTTCCATTTTGTATACTGTTGAAAGTGGTAATCTCTCAGAGGAAAATAGAAGTGGTAGTTAGATTTTTGGCATTAAGAATGAATCTTATGATAAACCGGGCGTGTCAAGACTTAAAAGAACAATTGTTTTAGGGACTTTCCAATCAGAAGCACAGACAGGAGATTCTGTGGCAGTGAGCGTGAATCAAGGATAGTGTGTTGCTTTCCTGGTGCCAGGGTTAAGGACATTTCAAAATGTTTGAAACATACTGCCAAAGGGGAGAGTGTGAAGCCAGAAGTTGTTGTGCACATTGGTAGGAACGACATAGTTAGGGAAAGGGTTAAGGCTTTGCAGAGTGAATATAAGAGATTAGCTAGAAGGTTAAAAAAACAGAACATCAAAAGTAGTAATCTCTGGTTTACTTCTGGTACCAAGATCTAATGGGGAAAGGAATAAAAGGATTGGAGAGATAAATCAATGGCTAAGGAGGTGCTGCAATGTGCAGAGATTCAGTTTCTTGGATCATTGGGATCCCTTTTGGGACAGAAAAGACTTGTTCACAAAGGATGGGTTTCACCTGAACCGGAAATGGACCAATATCCTGGTGGGGAGAGTTGCTAGTTCTAGTTTGGGAGCCTGTAAACTTTTAGAGAGGTGGGTTGTAGGAGTTCCTAAGTAACAGTGAAAATATGAAGAAAGATGGGGATGGTTCTGAATCAGAAGAGAGCAAGTTAATTAGAAAAGACAGACAAGAGCAAGTAAGAGAGTGAAGTAATTCTGAAGAATTAAACTGCATTTTATTTCAATGCAAAGGGTCTTACAGGTAATGCTGAAGAATGCAGGGCATAAATGGGAACATGAGACTGGGATGTCATAGCTATTACAGAAACTTCACTGACAGGACAGGAGAGGACTAGCAGCGCAATGTTCTGGGATTTAGATATTACAGGAAAGATAGAAAGAAAAGCAAGAGAGGAGGTGGAGGAATGGGCTTTTTTGGCTCGGACATTACTGCTTTAATTAGAAAAGATATTTCAGAAGGATCATTTAGTAAAAGTATATGGGTTGAAATTAAAAATAAGAAAGGGATGAGTACCTCAAATGAATTATATCATAGCCCCCCCCGCAATAGTCAGAGGGAAACTGAGAAGCAAATATGCAAAGCGATCTCAAATATATGTAAGAATAAAAAGATTGTAGCAGTAGAGGATTTTAAGTTTCCAAACATTGACTGTGACTGCCGTAGTGTTAAAGGTTTGGGTGGTGAAGAATGTGTTAAATGTGTTCAAGAAAATTTTCTTCATTAATATGTAAATACCCCTATTAGGAAAGGAGCAAAACTTGACCTTCCCTTGTGAAAGGCTGGGTAAGTGACTGAAGTGTTAGTTGTCAAATCCTTTGGGACTAGCGGTCATTAGTTTTAAAATAGTTATGGAAAAGGATAAAAGTTAAAATTCTTAATTGTTCATCCCTACCTGGTTTAAGAGTATAACACAGAAGGTGGCTCAACTATGGCAAAAAAGGAAATTAGGGATAATGTTAAAGCCAGAGAGGAGGCATATAAGTTGGCCAGAAAAAAAAACCCAGCAAACCTGAGGACTGGGAGATATTTGAAATTCAGCAGAAGAGGACAAAGGGTTTAATTTGGAAGAGGAAACTAGAAATTGAGAGAAAACTTTCAGAAAATGTAAAACTGACTGCAAAAGCTTCTGTAGATATCTGAAGAGAAAAAGACTGGTGAAGACAAGTGTCTATCCCTCACAGTTAGATTCAGGCAAATTTATAATGGGCAACAAAGAGATGGCAGATCAACTAAACAAATACTCTGGATCTGTCTTTACCAAGGAGGACACAAATAACCTGCTGGAAATGCTAGCGGACAGAGGGCTAAGCATGACGGAGGGACTGAAGGAAATACTTACAAAAACAGAAGTTGCTGGAAAAGTTCAGCAGGTCTGGCAGCATCTGTGAAGAGAAAATCAGAGTTAACATTTCGGATCCAGTGACTCTTTCTCACTTTTGATGTTGCTAGACCTGCTGAGCTTTTCCAGCAACTTCTGTTTTTGTTCCTGATTTACAGCATCCGCAATTTTTTTGGTTTTTGTGAATGAAATCCTAATTAGTCAGGAAATGATATTGTGGAAATTGATTGGATTAAAACCCAATAAGTCCCTAGGGCCTAATACTTTGCAACCCAGTGTACTTAAGGAATAGCCCTAGAAATAGTGCATGCGTTGGTGATTATTGTCTGGCTTTCTGTGTACTCTGGGAAAGTCCCAGTGGACTGGAGGGTAGCTCACGTAACCCCAATATTTTAAAAAAAGTCGGGAGAAGGAAAATGGTGAATTTTAGGCTGGTTAGCCTCGCACCAGTAGTGGGAAAAATGCTGGAGTCTCTTATTAAGGATGTAATATCTGTGTATTTGGAACGTGGTGACAGCATCAGTCCGTGTCAGTATAGATTCACTAAAGGGAAATCATGCTTGACAAATTTTCTGGATTTTTTTTTGCAGATGTGACCGTTGGAGTGGACAAGGGTGAATCAGTAGATGTTGTGCGTCTGGACTTTCAAAAGGCTTTTGACAAGGTCCCACTCAAGAGATTAGTAAGGAAAATTAATAAGGAAAAACAATTCACATTACAGAAGCTTAAGTGCTAAGAGGTCTTAGAAAACGTAAAGGTAGATAAATCTCCAGGAGCTGATCTAATGTGTTCCAGGACATTGTGGGAAGTTAGGAAGGAAATTGTGGGGGACCTGTGGCAGAAATATTTGTATCATTTATAATCATGGGTGAAGCATTGGAGGACTGGAAGGTGGCTAGTGTTTTGCCATTGTTTGAGAAAGGCTGCAAGGAGAAGCTTGGGAACTATAGACCTGTGGGCCTGACATTAGTGGTGGTATATTATTGTATGTAATTCTGAAAGATACAACTTACATGCATTTGGAGAGGCAAGGAATGATTAGGGATAGTCAACATTGTCTAATGTGAGGTAATTCATGTCTCACAAACTTGACTGAGTTTTTTAATCAAGTAACCGAAAAGATTGATGAGGGCAGAGTAGTAGATGTTGTTTACATGCACTTTAGTGAAACTTTTGACAAGGTTCTACATGGTAGACTCAGTAGTAAAGTTAGATCACACGGGAGTCAGGGTGAGATTGCCAATTAGATACAAAACTAGCTTGACACTAGGAGACAGAGGGTGATGGTGGAGGGTAGTATTTTGGTCTGGAAGCCTGTGAGCAGCAATGTTTCACAGGAATCATTTCTGGGTCCACTTTTGTTTGTCATTCATATAAATGATTTTGATGAGAATATAGGAGACATGGTCAGTAAGTTTGCAAATGATACCAAATTAATGGTATAGTGGATAATGAAGAATGTCACCTAAGAGTACAGAGAGGTCTTGATCAGTTGGATCAATGGGCTGTGAAGTGGCAAATGGAGTTTAATTTGGATAAACGCGAAGTGTTGGATTTTGGTAAAACAAACAAGAACATTACGAATATAATTCATGGTTGGGACCTGGGTAGTGTTGTAGAACAGACAGACCTAGGGAATCAAGTGCATAATTCTTTTAAATTTGCATCACCCGCACACAGGACGGTTAAGATGGTGTTTAGCATGCTTGCCTTCATTGCTCAGACCTTTGGCTATTGGAGTTGGGATATCATGTTAAGGTTGTACAGGATGTTGATGAGGCCTTTACTGAAGTACTGTGTACAGTTCTGGTCGCCCTGTTATAGGAAAGATATTATTAAATTGGAGATAGTTCAGAAAAGATTTACCAAATTGTCACTGGGTATGGACGCTTTGAGATATAAAAATAGACTGGAAAATCTGGGACTTCTTTCACTGGAGCAGAAGTGTACAGAATCATGAGAGGCGCAGATAAGGTGAATGACAAGGGCCTTTTCCTCAGGGTGGGGAGTTAAAACTAGAGGCCGTAATGTAAAAGTGAGAGGAGAAAGATTTAAAAAGGACATGAGAAGCAACTTTTTTGTAGAGAGTGGTTTGTTTGTGGAATTAACTGCCAGAAAAAGTGATGGATGCAGGTATAGTTACAATGTTCAAAAGCCATTTGGATAAGTTCATGATTAGGAAAGGTTAGGATGGATATTGGCCCAGTTCAGGCAGGTGGGACTAGTTTAGCTTGGGGACATAGCATGGATTGGTTGGACCTATATGATGCTATGACTCTATTGTAGCCAACTTCTGCTATCTGTTTAATCACAATATTCTTCCCCGGGTTTACTGTGTCTGTTAGATCCTTTTCAATCGAGGGTCATCCTACAGTCAGCCTGCAGCCTTGGCCTCACAAACAAATAATATATGTTTGCTCTGTCATTTCTCTTTAATCACAAGCTTTTTCCATAGTCCACAAGTCATCTTCAGCTCACAATTCCCAGTTCAAACTTCCAAACCAAAATTATTAAAAGCATAAAATAATGAAATATCAGCGAGACTTCTAACACATGCCTATCAACAAGAACAAGTGATTTGATTTGATTTGTTTTATTACCGTCACATATGCCTAGGTACAGTGAAAGGTTTTGTTCTGCATGCAGTACAGACAGATCAGACATACAAAGTGCATTATGGTAATAGAACAGAGCTAAGAATACAATGTTATGACTGCAGAGAAGGTGCACTAAAGAACAAGATCAACATTTAGATTTAAAAGTTGAGAGGTTCATTTAGAAGCCTAATAACAGTGGGGGAAGAAGCTGTTCTCGAATCCCTTGGTATGTGTGTTTAAGCTTTTGTATCTTCTGCCTAATGGAAGAGGTTGGAGAGGATAATATCCAGGGTGCGAGCAGTCTTTTTTTATGTTGGCTGCCTTCCTGAGACAGTGAGAAGTGTAGATACAGTCAATGGATAGAAGATTGGTTTGCGTGAAGGACTGGGCTGTGTTCACAACTCTCTGTAGTTTTGTATGGTCCTGGGCAGAGCAGTTGCCATCCCAAGCTGTGATGCATCTGGATAGAATGCTTTCTGTACTGCATCTACAAAATTTTGTAAGAATCTTTACAGACATGCCAAATTTCCTTAACTTCCTGAGGAAGTAGTGACATTGTTATGTCTTCTTGCCCGTAGCATCAACGTGGGTGGATCAGGACACATTGTGGGTGATCACCACTTTGAGGAACCTGATGCTGTTGACCATATCCACCTCAGCTCCATTGATGCAGACTGGGGCATACTGTCCACCTTGCTTCCTGAGGTCAATAACCAGCTCCTTCATTTTGTTGACATCGAAGGTAAGAGTTCCACCCACCACTCTATCTCTTGCCTGTATTCTGTCTTGTCATTGTGTGAGATCTGGAATGCAATAGTGGCGCCATCAGCAAACTTGTAGGTGGAGTTAGGACAAAATTTGGCCACACAGCCATGAGTGTGCAGGGAGTATAGTAACAGTAAGGGGTTGCGTATGAAGCCTTGTGGGATACCAGTGTTGAGGATGGTCATGGAAGAGACAGTGGGAGATGGGCCATGGAGAAATGTTTATTTCTGTGGACATTCAATAATTGTCAATTTGAAATGTCTGGTCTTCAGGCTGTGTACCCGAAATGGAGTGTGTTTTGTAAATGGTAAGACTATTACTATTGCATAGAGGTGCCTAAGGGTGGAACATGCTACATGGAGACCAGTTGAATAGTATTGAACTTTGTGTAATTTTCAAGTGGGGATATCTTATAATGAACTTTCAGAAGTGCTTTGAATAAAGTTTACTTTTTGGGGAAAAAGAGTGTTCATTGACAATCAATATTAAAAAAAAGAAGTTTCTTCTGTCTTAAGGAAAAAGAAGTGTAAAGCCTGGATAAAGAATAGGCAAAATTGATTAAAACTCCTTTTAAGTTTAATATTCTTCAAATTAAGCAAAATTGAGATACAACATGTTTTCTTGATACCTGTGACATCAGTTGAATAGTTTACATCTGTGTTTTTGTATTTTACGAACTAAATCATGCTTGTTAGTTGTGGTGTTATGATAGCATCAGCTTATTGGTGACGTAATGAAGGTAGGAATCAGATTTTTTTGATGGAGACATCAACATAGTTGACCTTTTAGCAATGACAAACAATAAACTTCACTGTTTCATTGTAGTACACAGCTTTAATTCTGCAAGAAAAAAACCTGCAATTCCTCGTAAATGAAATAAAACAGAGAATTAATGCTAAGATAATAAAATGTGAGGCTGGATGAACACAGCAGGCCAAGCAGCATCTCAGGAGCACAAAAGCTGACGTTTCGGGCCTAGACCCTTCATCAGAGAGGGGGATGGGGGGAGGGAACTGGAATAAATAGGGAGAGAGGGGGAGGCGGACCGAAGATGGAGAGCAAAGAAGATAGGTGGAGAGGGTGTAGGTGGGGAGGTAGGGAGGGGATAGGTCAGTCCAGGGAAGACGGACAGGTCAAGGAGGTGGGATGAGGTTAGTAGGTAGCTGGGGGTGCGGCTTGGGGTGGGAGGAAGGGATGGGTGAGAGGAAGAACCGGTTAGGGAGGCAGAGACAGGTTGGACTGGTTTTGGGATGCAGTGGGTGGGGGGGAAGAGCTGGGCTGGTTGTGTGGTGCAGTGGGGGGAGGGGATGAACTAGGCTGGTTTAGGGATGCAGTGGGGGAAGGGGAGATTTTGAAACTGGTGAAGTCCACATTGATACCATATGGCTGCAGGGTTCCCAGGCGGAATATGAGTTGCTGTTCCTGCAACCTTCGGGTGGCATCATTGTGGCAGTGCAGGAGGCCCATGATGGACATGTCATCAAGAGAATGGGAGGGGGAGTGGAAATGGTTTGCGACTGGGAGGTGCAGTTGTTTGTTGCGAACTGAGCGGAGGTGTTGCGGCTACCTACTAACCTCATCCCATCTCCTTGACCTGTCCGTCTTCCCTGGACTGACCTATCCCCTCCCTACCTCCCCACCTATACTCTCTCCACCTATCTTCTTTACTCTCCATCTTCGGTCCGCCTCCCCCTCTCTCCCTATTTATTCCAGTTCCCTCCCCCCATCCCCCTCTCTGATGAAGGGTCTAGGCCCGAAACGTCAGCTTTTGTGCTCCTGAGATGCTGCTTGGCCTGCTGTGTTCATCCAGCCTCACATTTTATTATCTTGGAATCTCCAGCATCTGCAGTTCCCATTATCTCAGAGAATTAATGCCATCTGCTTTAAAAGTAGATTTTGCGGATCATGATCTCAAGGAAAGTAAACCACTCCAATATCATGTTCATACAAGGATTTTAAAAATGTCCTGTGCAGAACAAATACTCTTGTTTCCATAACAACTAATAATTCCTTGCAGCAATAACAAATAACTGAAAATGGAAATATTAAATTTCAGCTGTGATAAGCAATCGGTTGCAAAATGATAAAGCAGCCAAAGGCAAGTAAAGTGAGCAACTGATCAAATATTTAATTTTGGCACGAAGAATAAATATATTACACAGAACAGAGAGATCCAGGTTTAGATCTCCAGTCTGTACAATTACCTTAGTACATTGGGCAGGCAGTGGAAGCACAGTAATCGATGTTCATGCCCTGGGGTACGAACCAGGGAGCAATTCCTGCTCCTGGCCACTATCCAATGATCCAAACTGGGAAATGTGTGAGAGAAGAAGGGTGAGCCTTTGTATTGATTTTCAACATAGCCAACTTTACGATGCTAGGTTCCCATGTGAAGAACGGTGATTTAAGAGGAGTTACTAAACGAGTGCTGATTGAATTGGATTCCCAGCATGAGTTACTCCCTCGATGAGATGAGGGAAAGAAAATCGCGAGCATTTATGATGCCTTCCAAATTCCGAAAAATCAGCATTCGTCTGAGACAGATTTGTAGTTTTTACATGTGACTTCTTAAAATCAGCTGCTGAGCCATTTAGAAATGAGGGATCATTTTCTGGAGTTTTAAGTGATCTATTTTTAACACAATTGACTTTCTCAATAAACATTAGAAAGGTGGAATCGCAATGCTTACAAGGCTAACAGAATCTCCCAAGCAATCAGATATGGCACAACAGTGTTCATTGAAAAGGAGAAGGAGTTGTACCAAAATTTTCAGAATTGAAAGAAATTGCTTAGTGTAGAATTATTATCACTTGGTGAACTGGATAGATAAAGATTTTAGGCTACTGCTCTTGTAATTTGTTTTTTTTTATATCTCATTATAAGCTAGAAAATCTTATAAATTAGACCATCCTGTAGTAGTCTATTTTTGAAGTGCATCACTATTCAAAGAGGAGATAAATTAAACTTGAGCTATCAGATCAACTTTCAAACTTAATTTCGTCTTTTTCTCCAATAATTTTCTCTCCACTTTCCTCTCTCAATTCTTATATCCTAGGTAGTGGGATTTTGTGCAAATGTATATCTCAATGGGGTTGTTGATCTCCATTCAAGAGGTCAAAATTGCCTCCTGATGGATTGCTGATCCTAACCCTGTCCTCAACCAAGTGCAGTAGTCCATTTTCAAATCCACTTTAGCCACAGAAAGGGTGCCAGAGTACTGGAGGACAGCTCATGTGGTGTCATTATTCAAGAATGGTGGTAGGGACTGACCAAGAAACTTCTGGCCAGTGATTCTAACGCCAGTCAAAGGGAAACTATTAAAAAATAAGATTTGATCGACAGAATTAATCTCCAATTAGTGAGGCAAGGATCGATCAATAATGATGTGGCTTTATGATGGTGAGATTATGTCTAACAATTTAATTTTGTTTAGTACGTGACCAGGGATGGAGATAAGGTTAGTGCAGTTGATGTAGTCTACATAAGTGTCACTAAGGCTTTCAACAATGTCTTGCATGGCAGGCTGATTAAAAAACTAAGAGCCCATGGGGTTCAGGGAAATTTGGTAAATTGGAACCAAAATTGGCCATGTGGTAGGAAGCAGAAGGTGATGGTCGAAAAGTGTTTTTGTGACAGGAAGCTTGTGTCCTCTTGTGTACCAAAGGTCTCAGTGCTTGATCCCTTACTGTTTGTATTGTACATTAGTAGTCTAGACATGAATGTCGGAGGTGTGATCAGTAAGTTTGGAAATGTCAAAAATTGGTGATATGGTAACCAGCAAGGAGTACAGAACAATATAGGGGGCTGGTCAGATAAGCTGAACAGTAGCAAATGAAATTTATTCCTGAAATTCTGAGGTGTCCCATTTTTGGAGAACTAATGAGGCAAGGGAATAACATTGACTGTAGACAGGGAGAAACCTTTTCCCCTGAATTGGAGGGTGGTGGGGAGAGTCAATAATCGAGGGCACTTTCAAAATAAGGAACAGGAGGTTTAGAGGGAATTTGAGGGAAGTTTTTTCTTCACTTGGGTGTGGTAGGTATCCAATTCACAAAAAACGTGTTGGGGTCAAGATATTTAAGAATGATTTTGATGAATGCTTGATATGCCATAACATACAATGGTTCTAGTGCTGGAAAATGAGATCAGAATTGAGATGCCTAACCACCAGCATGGACATGATGGACTGAAAAGCTTTTTTTCCATGCTGTAAAATCTCTATGACTTCATGAGTCTGTTTGGGATCACCAGATGGCTGAAGAAAGTAACTGGAAATTAATTTTTACCTCGATGCTCAATCAATAAAAAGGCCTAATCTTTGTAAGCAAATCAGAATCATGTATGCACACAGATGGAATGTATAAGAATGAGAAGGATAGAATTTGTCTCATTTCAGCTTGGAAGAGGAGACCAACAAAATCAAACAGAATTTATACACACTATCTTTCACAACTTCAGGATATCCCAAAATATGTTCCACCCAATGAAGTGCTTTAAAGTGTTGCCCTCTAAGAAAAAATGGCACTTGATTTACACTTCCATTTATAGAGATGTGATAATGATCAGATAATTTGTTTTAGAGATGTTGGTTAGGGAATATTTGGAAGGAAATGCTTTCTTTCTGGAGATGTGGCCTATTCCTGCAGGATTTTGATCCATTAGGATTGATCCATGAATGAGTGAAACATGAGTGATAACTAGCCCCTAAATTTTAGGCACATTTAATCAACTTGTTAAAATATGTTTTGATATACCTTTGGACCAGAGGGACTTGAACCGCAGACAACTTGGCTCTGAGGTAGGGACACTAGCATCGCACCATAAGAGCATCATTCCTGATTTCAGTGTGTACAATGAGTCATGCTTCAGGTGATCTGTGGAACATGTGATGTTTTGACCATCAGGTCATGTGTCAGGTCGTAACGTTATTCACAGCATGTCTCTTACATGTGTAGATATAACACATATGATGTAACATCTTTGCATTTTTTATCATTCATTCATGGGATATGGAATTTGCTGGCTGGATCATTTATTGACCATCTCAGTGGCTGTTGAACTGAGAGGCTTGCTAAGCCATTTCAGAGCTGTCGGTCTGAGGCCACATATGTAGGCCAGACGTAGTAAGGGTAGCAGATTTCCTTCCTTAAAAGATATTAGTGAGCCAGATCGGTACTTACAAAAACGGCTGGCCATTAGATTAACTGTTAATCCTAGGCTTTTTTATTTTGTCTATTGAATTCAGATTTTGCAACCAATTCCTCACAGAGGAATTCAAATTCTATTACTAGGATTGGGATTACTAAACCAGTGAAATGATCAATATGCTATTGCCTCTCCTGTTTGGCAAACGATATCAGTGTAGCAATGTCACTTCAGCTTGCCTCCTAATAAGAGTCACACTCACACCAGACAAGCCAACTAATCTACCATAAAATATCTGAGGGTGGTCTAGAATATCAAGTGAGGGAAACCCAGAATCATGAAACTCCATCACAAACTCAAAATAACATGGATGCTGTAAAAACAGGAAGTCCTGAAAGTACTCCTCAGGTTCAGCAACTTCTGGAGAGAGAAGGAAACAAGAGTCATTTACTTAGGTCAATGAGTTTTTCGCCACAAATTGGAAATTTTGAAGGCGTAATATATTTGCAACTTCTGTCTGTGAGTTGTTCACCTGAAGATCACCATATGTCAAATTTATAAATCTTGAAGAATTATTTGTAAAAAAAAAGGGGCTAGAAGTAGGAGAATCCTTTTTCATATTGAAAATGTGTTTCGTTTGAGTGTTGGAGAATGGCATTTGATGAAGAAATTGATCGATCATGATGTTGCAATATGTAGAAATCACTAACTGAATTTGGGAATTCTTTTTAGATTCAGATTCAGCCTGAAAGAGACTAATATTATGACACACTTGATGAAAAATGACAATAACGGATTAATTAAAATTGAGACTTTAAGCCGAATCTGAATCTTTCTGTTTTTAAATGATATAAGCCTTAGTTTGTTACATTTGCCACGGACAGTAATTACTTTTAAAAATGAATTCAAACATCTACGTTTTAGCAGAATGAGATAGACTTCATATTTTTAAACTTCTGTTGCAATGTTTGACAAAAAACTGTTTTCTTTTCATCAGCAACTTATTATTTAAATTGTTGAATCATTTAAATCATTTCCTTTTCTTCACATATCCCACTTTGTAAGGAAGTACAGACTTATTAACAAGCCTTCCACAGTTGCTCCCAGCTTCCAATGCATTTCTAAATCTCCTTTTCACTGAGTAGTAACTTTGAATGACCATCTGTTGGTGGTTTTTTTGGGGTTTTATAGAGTTCTTTATATCCAGTAAAGTTTATACTGTTTATTCTCCTCCTTCCAGCCATACCTGGAAAAAATCTCTTGGAAACCTTATCTCTTCAACTAAAGAACCGCTTCCCTCCCACAATCTGCTATGGAAGTTCACAAGGTCAAACAACGTATTTTCTCCACTGACCACACAGTGCTCCTTTCTTTTTCAGGCATTCCTTGATTTGTAGGGAAGCCTGTTACTTGATCTCAAAAATGGCCTCTATCTATGTCAGTGTTAAACACATTAATCCGTTATCTGCCTGGAAGTGCTAATTCACCATCCTTGACCATCATAGACTTTATCATCTAAGAAGGAAATGGACAGCTAATAGCACTGTTTGCAACAGTGTACCTTCAAAATCCTTCTGTGGCTTTGGAGACTCCAAGTCTAGGAATTGCGAACACAGATGTTGCTGCTCTTGTGTGTCTCTAAGCATATGTGCCTCACTTTCCTCTCAGCAAAATAATCCAAACCTTAGAGAAAATGGGAACTACAGATGCTGAAGAATCCAAGATAACAAAGTGTGAAGTCGGATGAACACAGCAGGCCAAGCAGCATCTTAGGAACACAAAAGCTGATGTTTCAGGCCTAGACCCTCATCACAAGAGCACTTCACCCTCTTTTTATTCGTTAATGGCAAATTGTGCTCAGCTAGCCTACTTTACTCTTCTCTGATGAAGGGCCTAGGCCCGAAACGTCAGCTTTTGTGCTCCTAAGATGCTGCTTGGCCTGCTGTGTTCATCTAGCTTCACACTTTGTAATCCAAACCTTACTCTGATCTTTAACAATCAAGGTTCACTCGCAGGGAGACTTCAGAATAGGTTACATGCCCCCATTCATTTCCTCTTAATTGAAACATATAGTAATAAATGTAGTAATCGTAGGACCCTCACAATTGTAATAATTAAGGTTGAAAGACTGACCGTTTTATATTAAATCCTGTCTACCTGTGAGATACATAAAATACCCACCAAGAGCATGGATCTGAATTGCATTGTGTTTACATCAGAAATCATACTTATTTTCACCTAACGCTGCAGTAATTTTATGATTGTCCTCAAGGAGTAAGGAATCTTGGTTTGCATGCTTTCAGTCCCTATTAGATTATCGCTAGATACTTTTCACAAAAATTTCTTTACACCTAGTCTTCTATAGCTGTTGTCACTGGTCAATTGCTGAAGTTTGATGAGG